>NC_089819.1:13591900-13891900 GCF_029633855.1 Hoplias malabaricus | reverse complement strand
GCTGTTTCTTTGAAACAGTTCATTAAAGCTTTGAGCAAGATTAAGGCCCTGATTAGTGAATTCCTTTAGCACATGTTAAATAATTAGTACATCCTGTTGTGCACAATTAAAGCAAGAGTTTCACTACAAAACAAAGTTGCCGTTTCCCTTTTATGCAAAGTGTAGTTGATCAGTTAAAACAACTTTACCTTTAAGTTCCTTACATGAACTTTAGGTACACTTTTACACTTTGCTCTAAGGATAATATAACCAAGTGAGGGAACCCTATGTTTATATAATATCATTGGATATACTGCCCTTAGGCAAAACATGGATTCTTTTCACTGAGTAAGGAATAATACCAAGAAATCGAGGCTTGCTGCAATTCCTTGCATTTACCAGGCTTTAAATACTCATCAGTAAGTGCTTGTGAGTAAATAAGCACATATAAAGACAACAATGAGGTGCTTAGGCTAGATAAAACTGTGAACGTACACTTTAGTGTAGGAACTGAGTTTGAAATTTCTTAATCATTCCAACATATCATGAAGGTGGTTCTCACAGTAGGGGGTGATGATGCATTTATCAGCTTTGATTAATGAACAACAAGTCTGTTTTTAGCCTATTGATGTGGCACACGTTAAAACTTAATCCCATCTTGAAAAGAAAAACCCCCTTGAAAGGGAAAGCAGGTCCATTAACTAAGAACACGGTTTCATTTGCTAGCATGGTTTTGTTTGTATAATTTCTTCACTCCAAAATGTAAAGAGCTCTAACTACATGAATTTTGGACAGGGTTTTAGAGAGGTATACCTTTGTTTGTTGTTCCAAATCCTGCACTTAAAGTCAAGTTAGACAAGTTGTCCCCATATATGTATTCTTATTTCATGATCTGTCCTGGATTTGTGAGACTTTAGTAATGCAGAAGGCCTTTGCTGTTTGTGTGATGTTAAGAAGACAAGGCCTTCGAATCCTAAATTTAGAGCCAAAGTCCAATGTAGAAAAGAAATGGTCAGGTATTCAAACTTCTTTCTGGGCCTGCAATAACTTTGTTGCAAATGTTAAATTGTGTGAGAAACCACATAAGCCAATATATTTGACATAATATTTAAATACAGTCTAAAGTAAGTGTTAATTGTCATGAGCTTCCATTCCATAGATATTTAACATTTTAGAATTTCTTGACAGTGTAGCTCAAGTGCTGAACTGAAGACGTAACCATAGCCACCAAACAAGTCTTGGCTGATTGACTACATTTGCAGGGCTGAATTTTTGGCAAACTTTCCATTAAAGTAAATGGAAGAAAAAAAGCTTTCTTCCCCTTAAACATGCTGGAATAGTTTGCATATGATCCATCTGTGCTGACGGGGGGTTTGCATGGTTTTCTGTAACCCCTAACACTGGGGCAGGTATGGACGTCTCTCCAAAGCTCTGCAGTCTACTCTTACATTCCTAGACGGCGATTCAGAGCTATCCAGACACACATCCTTACTATTACTCCTTCTCCTGGAAATGTCTGCTTGTCAGTCGTCCAATTAATGCCCCTTTGTGATCTGAGGAAGAGATGGTTGTTTTAAACACAGTTATGGGAGAGGCTGGAATGTATGCTGACCTGCTAATTGTGTTTGGGTTTCCCTTTTCTCGTAGGTCTGCCTTTTAATTAACATGGCAGGTTGTTGTGGGTAGCATCACATCCTCCTCGGAGTACAGGAGTCTGTGGATTAACTATGATTAAAATCTTGCTTTTGGCATTGAAATCTCTTTCAGTTCAGCACAGAAAATTGGAAAGAATTCCTCAACCTCTTTATTGTTAGTGATCAGACGCAGTCATATCATCTTTTGGAATAAGAGTGGAACAATTTGACTCTTTCTGCGACACTAGCATTCAACAAACAAATTCGTCAAGTAGCTTGGGGAAATTATCAAATTTTCAGCATTTTTTCCCTTACCCAGAATGTAGTTGCTAAGAGTTACTGGAACCATTCTATATATTTTTATGTATTAGTGATTAATACAGCTCAAGAATTAGGTCAGACTGGCTGGTCTGGAAAAGTGAGGATTTGAAAGAGGCTCAAACACAAAATCAACATCATACTGTTGGAGATATGATGACAGTTGTATGTCAGTCACTTGCTTTTCTGGAGGATGTCCTTTACCACGTTTTGACTCGGTTCTCTTTAGAAACCTTGTAAGCATCAGATACATCCAGAGTCCTCAGATTCATCTGCTCGGGGGAGAGGCCCAAATCACAGCCAGTATCACAAAATGTTCTTCGCATGTTTCATGAAATTACACATCTTAGCAGAGAGATCACTAAAAAGTTATGGCATAAAAGAAGAAGCTTCTGAATACAAATGATTCAAGTATTCCCATGTTTCAGGTCAACTTTCGATGGATTACTGTAGTACTTCAGTAGTGTTCTCTTCAAAGTAGCATCCTCAGAATGGAGATCATTTGTACTTGCTACGTGCCAAACCGTTTCCTTTTTTCCCCAGACACTGGCTACAGCTGAGGAAGTTAACAATGGAGTCAAGCTGAAAATTCAAAGCTCTTTTAAGAGCACTTAAAACAACAAAAGTGTTCATCCAGTCTCCCCATTTCCCCTCCCTGTACTTTTTCTTGGCTCAGACAGACATCAGCTTGTGCGCTTTATAAAGAAAACTCTACAACAATTGTACACACTCATCCATCGCTCCCACTCCATTTCTTTGTCCACTGAGAAGGTAGAATGGCCTATAAGTAGTGTGATTAAGGTTTGGAGAAGGGTGTATTGATGCAGGGTGTAAAAGCACTCCTTGTATTATTTTCATTCTTGTGGAATGAAGGAAGCACAGGACTGTTTGTTCTGTTTTGTTTGTCTAGGAGTGTCAACACTTGAACACCTTTCTTTCACCTGAGCGCTCTCTCTCTCTCTCTCTCTCTCTCTCTCTCTCTCTCTCTCTCTCTCATTCTCATTCTAACTCACACTCTTACTGTCTCTCCCTGAGTATTAAATGTAGGCATTAATTTGTCTCTGTAAAAAAAAAAAAAACAGTTTAGAAGCTATTAACATTCATTATACACAGTATATGTTTTGTGTATCATTATTGTGATGTTGACCTTTTTCATATTGCTGTTGCTTCAGTGTTTGTGGTCACAGGTGAGCTTTCTTTTAAAAGCATGGAGTGGAATGAAGTGTAGGATTTGAATTGTGGTGGACTGCTCTGACAGCACTTTACCGAAATTCTTAAGTCAGTAGGTAGTGAAAAATGCATGACTGCTCACTGTGTGCTTATTGTTGTACAGATGCAGGCAGGTGTTTTAGCAGTGGGAGGGGAAGGTGACAATAAAGCAAATCTTTGCATGCCTGTCTGGGTTTAAGGTGAAAGTTTATCGGTGAGCTGTGCTGGGTGTTTTTTTTTTTTTTTTTTTTTTGATGTGGGTGTGATGTGTGTACACCTGGAGGTCCTCCGTTACAGTCACAGGTTTTCCTCAGCAAGCGTAAGATTGTGTGAGAGTGAATGATTTACCAGTCCTCAGATCCACATGGCTTACCAGATGTTACCATGACATCACTGCACAGACACACACACACACACAACTATGGCTTACGCACTGATTAGGTTTATGAGAGTGTTTACCAACAGCCTATCAGAAGTTTGGGTAAAACTGGTATAAAAGCAATTTTTAAGGACTTAAATGAAGATATTTTTTTTTTCTAATAAGATTACGTTCAGACTTTAACCCCCCCCCCCCCCCCCCCCCCCACATGGTCCGTCAGGCTGGAGACAGGAGAACAAGACTGATTTCTTCACTCTGGCTAGTCTTCTATGCACTCCTTTTTGTTTTGTCTTGAACCAGAGCTTGTGATCTTCACATTCCCCTCAAACAAAGCACTCGCTGGGCAGTGGCCAGAGTCCAGATCAGTGGGCATTGCTCATGCTGTTTCTGGCTAATGTGATCTTTATCATAGTGGTTCTCAGCACTGAGCGGAACCTGCTCTTTTTCACTATGCTCTATTTTTATAATCTCTCTCTCGCTCTCTCTCTCTCTCTCTCTCATATTTTGTATTTCTATCTCATTTTCACTCTTTCTCTTATTCTATTACTTTTATCATTTCTTTTTCTGTTTCATTCTATCAGTCACTTTCACTTTCCTCCTCTGTCGTTCAGTGCTATATAGAATCGGATGTTTAGGCTGAACACAATGTTCCAGACACCTCACGAGAGACTTTTACTTTTTCTTTGTAGATGAATCACTGAGTGGCCCATGGCATTCAGAGCACACATGCAGGCTGGACTCAAATTAAATATGAAAAGCTTTCAAACCACTGCTCCAGATCTGCACATGAATCTTTTAAGTTGGTCTGGAATATGCCAGGAAACGAAGAAAAGCAGATGCTGTTCTGACTCCTGTTTTCTTTTCAGTTCCAGCAGCAGAACAACCAGCAATCAAGTAGACTGTGATATTGAAACCAGTAGTTTGATTTTAAAAAAGAAAAATCAAGTTTGCATGGTTTCTTGCTCACCTCAAATGTAGGGTTGGTGTGGTGGTGGTAGTGGGTAACACTGCTGCTGTCCATGTCAAAGACTAGGCTTCAGTTCACAAACAACTAGTAGGATTCTTTGGGCAAGACTCCTATGATTACGTTTACATTACATTACCTACATCTGTAGCAAGATTAGGATTCTAAGCCACTCTGGAAAAGACCAATAATGCGGTAAATTTAATTTACCAAAAAAAATGTACTTGGTGTCTGATGTCTCCTTTAGAGTTTTGCTGGAAATTCTAGTAGGAAACAAGTGATGGACACTTATAGGTTTATGGTTTGCAATTCACAGCCTCATATCTACTGGGAGCTCAGAATTGTCCATTTTGGAATATCCTACATTATACATTAAAAATTCTATGTTGTTTGAGTTGAGAAAAAATGTGGATACTAACCATAAGCTAGCATTGTACTAGTACCTTTGGGATGATTTGAGGTTGCCTTTGTTTCAAGGACTAACCCTCCAGCATCAGCATTTGATTTCAGGAGTGGCCTTGTGGCTGGATTCCATCAAATTCTAACAGAAATGTTCCAATATTTAGTCTAAAGTCTTTTCAGAGGAGTAGTGCGAAACCCACAGAGCAGTTATATTGTATATCAGTAATCATCTTACATCTGATCTGTTCATTGTTCTGAGTCTTTACATTGCTGTTACTGTTTTTCAGAAGTAGCAATTCCACCTAAATTGAAAAATGCTGCTTGAGCTCCAGGTGTTTTAGGAATGTGGAGAATGTGGATTACAGGTCTAGAATGCTTTGAACATTGTGTCCTCATTGTTGCATTGTTCACTGTGGTAAATTTGGACTGGTGAGAGTTGCAGCCATTTAATTGTATGCAAGGAATGGATGGACATTTTCTGAGCGCTTGTGTGTTCCTGAAGATAAGTGACACAGATCAGGTATTGCAAAAGTGAGTCAAAATTATTGCAGAAGGTTTTCACTGGCAATTTTAGTTGCTCGCACCCAGTGTGTCAAAAAAGGCCCGTCGGTCTTCTAAATTGTTCTTAAAAATGATTTGCCCTGACGAAACTTTAGGTAGAATTTTTCCTTAGGTAGAATTAAGAGCAACAATCTAAAGATCTGCTTTTCAAAGAGAATACTTAAAAATAGAGCTTAACAGATACTACCACACGCATATATATGAAGCCACAAGACTGATGGTAGACTAATACATGGCTAATAAGTAATAGCTGGCGCTCTATGAGGAAGCATGTTAAAATGTTGGCCTAAAATTCACAACCTTTTAATAGCTTTATGCCATGTTGGGTTTAGTCATTAAGTCCCAAATGAAATAAAATCAAAATCTTCAGGATTGGTGGGTTTTTTGACAGGTAAAACCACAGGATTGATGTGTTCACTGCAAATAACAATGCCTGCCATTTTCCATGAATACTTATGCCTCTAAACTACTGTCTTTTGTCTTTAGAACTGATGGAAATCTTGTAACAATATGAATTCCAACTAATTTCCTACTCATAACAAACTTTATTATATATAAACTTTGTTACATCTTCACAACACAGAGCACAACAATGTCACAAAAGATCAAAAAATATGCATTTACTGTTTATAAAACTGTGCTAATCCACATTAGAAACACACAAAATTACCTTTCCAATTAAAATTTCAGCAGTGTCCAGGGAGCTGCCTTTTCCAAGTAGTGTCAGTAAGTCTTTTGAGTTCACAAAGAATTAGTTTAAAAAGAGTTCCTGATGGCATCTTGCATTGTTTAGTGACTATTTTGCAGCATGCTTTCTCAATTGGATAATGAACATTAAAATATAGTAACCCCACCCCAAGAGATTGAATTGTTTTTAAAATTGAATGTCAAATTTCCAATCAGTGTCCTTCAGTTCCTTCCAAATGTCTGTTGTTTATGTGCAATGAATATGTAGGTGTTCAACTGAACAATGCATCTGCTAGTTTTGTTAGTTAACTTTCCTTTTTATCCCAAATTAAAGCAAACACACATTGTTTAATCGCATTGTGCATTTGTCTTCAGGGGAAAATAGTATCTACAAAAAAAAAATAAATGTTGTAACTGCTTGGATTCAGCTCTTATAATTTGCAATCTTCCATATTCCTTCTATTTTGATTTCTTGCTTTTTTTTATCTCATTTTTTTTCATTTGGTGCATCTCAGATTAGCAAAACTCAAGCTCAGGACATTAATGTCTTCTTTAACTGCCATAACTATAGGCATAGGATCACCTGTCCTGTCCTAACTGCTTTGTTTTTGATGTTATTTTAATATGCTCCAACTGTTACTTTATAAGTATGTGATCTCTGATGTCTAATTCAGCTTGATTTATAATAAAAGTGTGGCATCACCATTGGCTCGCCATTGTGATGTGAACTTCTTGTAACCTAGATTCACTCTTACCTTGTGCAGTAAAATTCACATAGAGCAGCTCTTGGTGGACATCCCTGCTTCACTCTTCTGTTTATTTCAACGTCCTTAGTCAAGAACTCATACATATCTATCTGTACCTTTTAGTTTCTCATAGAAGAGTCTGATCATACTGATAAATGTCTCAAAGGGAAATCATACTATATTAAGACAAGCCAATGATAATATCTAGAAACATAGTCAAAAGGCTTTTTTTTTCTAAACCTGCCACATGTATCTACCTTTTGATTGCATGTATGTCAGTATAATACACTGATAAAACCTATAATGTAGAGCGTCTTTTCTAGTACTTTTTTATAAACAAATAAAAGAATATTGGCCATCAGTTCGGACAGACATTGTAAAATTCAGCTGTGGCTGTTTACTCTACTTTGCCAAACTGTTCCTGAAAGACTGTTCAAACTGAAAGATTTATTCCTGCAGAGCTTGTGGTTTGATGGATGATTTTAATTTATTTCACATATCAAAAGGATTCAGACACAGACATAGAATCTAACCATTAGACTGATATGTCAGTTTCCCTTGAAGGCAATTGCATGTTGTTTTCAAGGCTCCACTTAGTTCTCACTGACAATGATCCAATCGTTCACACACTTAAACATCGCGGAACAAGCAGAGGCTTGTGCAGGACGAGCCTTGTACTTTCCATGTTCATCTAGATTAATGTTCTTCTGTAATAATAAAATGCCTGAGGGACTTTGCTCCACAGCTCTGAAGCTCGGTCGCCTTAAATTAAGTCAGATTCCCCCATTAGTGTGAGGTAGCAGCTGAAAGGAACATTTCTGTCTCTAGTGTGAGGAATGGTCAGCAGGGGAAAGTGTGTGACATCGCTTCATGATTACTTCTGGCTCAAGGCCCAAATTCCTCCTGTCTTGCTGCCTCAGACTTCATTCAGCAAAGCCCCTCTGAGTTTCTGTGGGTGGGCTTGTATGTGTGTGTGTCCCAAACCATGTCTTTTGTTTATCATTTCATTCCGTGTCCTCATCAAATCTCTTCACCAGCTCCAACAAGAAACATATTGAGATATTTTGAGCATGCTTAGATTCACTGACTCTCTCAGGCTCTCCTGTTTGAAAAGCCTCAAGTCTTTGAAACCAAACACCAGGGCTTTCCAGTGTGTCCTCACAATCACCTCATATTTCCTTTCCATTCTTACCTCCTCATAGCATGAGAGATTTTACCAATACTGCTTTGGATACCTACACTGTTTGACCAATAGACTGTGGGCACTTGTTTATCTGACATTTCATTTTACTGTCTCTATGATGCTTAGAATACTTTAGACTGGATGTTGGATTCCTGTGAGAATGTGGTGCCATTCAGCAACATGAGGTGAAGTTTTTAGTAATTTCTTCCCGCGATGGTTATACATAAATTAACTGAGTTGGGAACTCTCATTTTTTATAATTTCCTTAGAAATGCATGAGAAAAGACAATCTAGAGCAGAGGTTATCAAATCTTGACCATTGATCCAGGTTCCAGACTGGAATTTTAAGATGGCTTACAGTACCTGGCCAGTCAGGTACTTCAGCAGCTGCAGCTATAGTGTCATACTGGTTTGATACTAAAAATCCCGCACAAACCTAAGTCCACAATGCTCTGTGCCAGGAGTTGACTAGAGGGGTATAGAGCACCTAAGAATTGAGTTGTTCTCTGATGTGATGGAGCTCTAATGTTATATTTCGAATGAGCTGCAGTGTTTTTTTTTGTGTGCCAAAAATATGAGCGAACATCATTTGACTTCAGTAACATTATGGCTTTCTTTTTAAAATGGATGTTCTTACTGTACTTTTATACATTCTTATTTTTCTATATTTTGTCCTCAGGTGCTCTGAATGCTGTGATCGCCTGAAAAACTGGTACTATGAAAGAGACGGGAAACTTTTCTGTGGGAAACACTACTGGGAGAAGTTTGGGGAGCTGTGTCATGGCTGCTCACTGCTAATGACTGGACCAGCTATGGTGAGAAATAAATCATGCTGTCTTCTCTTGTTACACGTTTTCACATCGTTATTGACAGGAAAAAAAACCTTAGGGATTAGCGCATTGAGAAATGTAGTTTCAGATTTGCGGTCAGTAGATTAAATGGATTAAACAGAGTTTGACATTAAAGTCAATTAAATCTCTTCAAAACAACTATCACGATCTGGAACAGCAACAGCAATGGCAATTAAAATTTTCTTAACCTGTCAAGGCCTCTGGTTGTAATGTACTTCTGGAAATGAATACACAAATCTCACAGTGCAAAAAAGTCTACAAAATGATGTGTGCTCTAGATGGTGTGGTTTAGGATGGTATAATTAAAAGAAAATATCTTTGTAAATGGGTACTGATGTCAAATACAAATGGCAACTTCAAAAGTGCAGATAAGGGTGTTGTTTAAGCACCTTGGGTCTATGAGAAACGTTTGCTCTTGTCATATTTAGACATTGATTGAGAGATAAAGGAACAAATGAAGATGCTATTAAGCCATTTTCATATATCACTGATATCTACCAGTAGTTTGGCAGTGGGTGTGTTTGGACATCTCTTACTCTCACCACTCCCATGCAGAATGAATCATATGATGTTTATGAGATGGGAGGTTAGCTTATGAAATTCTGGATAAGCATCTGCTCATATGTCCAATTACTGTCTTTATGGCTCCTACAGGAACATTCCTTTGAAAGCTCTTAGTCCTGTTTTGCTATGTTTTTCTTGATGTGTCTGTATCTGGAGGTTTCAAAACATGTGCATTGCCATATAATCATGTGGAAATCCTACATGAATCAAAACATTTGAATAAAATACATTTAACTGCATTTATTAAATACCATTTTTAATATTTTTTTTAATAATTGTCTTTCTGCAACATTTCTGTTGTATTATTACATTAAACAATACATATAACACATTTTGGGTGACAGAGTGGTGCAGCAGGTAGTGTCGCAGTCACAAAGCTCCAGGTCACTGTCTGTGAGTAGATTGGTGTGTTCTCCCTGTGTCTGTGTGGGTTTCCTCTGGGTGCTCCGGTTTCCTTCCACAGAAACCTGGCGCCTCTTCCAGAGTGTGTTCCTGCGCCCAGTGATTCCAGGTAGGCTCCGGGCACACTGCAACCCTGAACTGGATAAGCAGTTACAGACAATGAATGAATGATATAACACGCTTTCCAGTACTTGGCCAAAAGAAGACCAGGTAACACCCATTCAGTAGAAACAAATGTGCAGATGTGGAGCTGATAGGGGTGCAGTGATACACAAATTTCACAGTACAATACATATACTCCACGATACATACGATAGTGATATTTTAATAGAAAAATTAAAATATATAAAAAATGGGGATATGGTGCAAATATAAGATCTATCTAAAAGCAGTCCTTTAAATTCCCAGTTTTTCAGCACTGACCTGATGCTCTCAGCACCGCAGCAGAACAATCCCCTCTAGGAGGGACTATGACTGCATTGGCTGCTGATTGGTTAAATAAAGGTGACGACCAATGAGATGCGAGTTCTCTGTTTAGACGCCATGGAGAATATTCCCCTCGCTCCGGCAGAGAGAAAGCTGCATGTTTCTGTCTCAAACCATCGCCATAACTATGTGACCTCAAAAATATCAGTTCAAAACAGAACACATCTTTTAGTGTCCAAAAACTAGCCAACCATCCTGTAAAATACGGAATCGTCCCGGGATTTTACAGGATGGTTGGCTAGTTCCAGCCCAGTTTTTCCATTCCACATCCAGCTAATCGTCCAATAGGCTAACCACAACTATAGCATGCCGTTGTTTCACCAGTAACTCTAAACACGGCATTCCTATTACGCACCATGTCACTAGATTCCGCATGAAACTACAGCATGCCTCAGAACTATGTCTTGCTCTTCAGGTGGCTGCAACTCATTAATGCGGGTTGACAAACTGCTCAGAATGGTTTTTAAAATAAAAATATTTATACATTTGATTCACAGCCCCTTTTGAAACCCCTGTATCAAGGGAAAAAAAAAAAAAAGAATCTTACTATTTGTATTGTGACACTCCTAGGAGCTGAGCGTTTATACAGTAGAATGGAATAGTGATCAGTTGGCTGAATATAAGCCAATGTGTGGACATTAAAAGAGAATGTAAGTGGAATATAACAGAAGCCAACAGGCAGTTATTGAATAGAATTTAAGCAAAGTTAAAAGTTAGGTATGGAATACAAGGGAGTGCAGCACCATACATACAATAGAAACCAGTCAGCAGGTAAAACAAAAGCTTTATACCTTGGTTTGTTTTGAGTCAAACAGTTGTATGTCCTTTTATAATTACACAGTAAAGGGTGTGGATTATTATGAGTGGTAATGGCCCTAATGTTCAGAGGTGGCAGATGGTAGGAAGGTTAAAATTTGTGTTTAGTATAAACTAAGCATGACACTGAGAGGAGAGTATTTGAATGTTACATGTCTATTCATCCAAGTCCTGGGTCTGCCCCTTCTCAAAACGTCTATGGTAATTACCTCCCACTAGTGAAGTTTAACTCCCCTGTTCTGTAGTAATCACTCCAGGCAGGGGGGAAGCCCTCCTCTTCTGCCCACCACTGGCATGGCAGGATTGCACTTAGTTTGTTTACTTGGTGCCCTGTCTTCATTTAGAGCTCTCATTATTACTTTCTCTCCTTTCTTTTTTTACATTTCTTTGTCTTTCATAGCAAAGTGAAAGCAGGCTGCCATTCTCCTCATTTGAACCGTTTAACTATTGAGTATACTTTGAGTCCAAAACTATAATCGAAGCCACAGTCCCACAGTTTGGAACAGGAATGGCAATATATATTTTCAAAATCTCTGAAAGGCTTCCTAAGTCTCAGTGCAAGACGATATCAATAGCACCTAGTTTCTATATGTTTTAAGAAGGTGTAAATGTTTTGATTCATGGGATGTGAAGATAACACATTATAAATGTGATTTAATACAAAACTGGCAACAGCTCCAAAGTGCAAACCTTTCTGTTTAATCACTGCATCTTCATCACTGCATCTGTATTGAAACACAACTTGTGTACTCTAAACAACTCTGATCAAAGCTAGAACTTTCTTATACCACCCCTAAACAGAAGAGCCTGTGTCATCCGAACTTTCTTCACATTACTGTAGTGAATGGAAATATGACACGTCACTTTTTTTTTTTCTGCCAAAATTTCTTAACGGCACATAACATTTGTGAAACGTTTAGAAACCTAGAGGGAAATTTGCTCTACTATTGCCTACTGATCAATAATACAATAATCAAACAGAGGTGCACTGAGGAGCTGTAAATGTGCTGGGTTAATAAATGTTTTAAACTAATGTCTTTTATATGTGTGCCTAACAAGGTAAACGCACAGTTTGAGTATTCATCTGAATATGTGGATTATAGCATGCAGATACAAATAGCACCTTCAAAGTGCTTGTGTTATTTAAGCATTGTTGGTATTTTAAGAACTAAACCTTATCTTATTTAAATATTTATCCACAGATAAGGGGACATGTGAAGATGCTTCAGCTCTATTAAGCCATTTTCCTATATCACTGGTATCTAAAGGTAGTTTGGCAATGTGTTTGGACATCTCCTTTCATTCTCACCACTCCCATGTAGAATGAATCATGATGTTTGAGATGGGAGATTTGCTTATAAGGTTAGCGTAATCAGTAATATAAATAAATCTGTTGTTTTAAAGGCTAAGTACCACTTAATGGACCTCCATGAATATTTCACATCATTTTAGTTATTGACATATATAAGTATGAATTAAAATGAAAATAGTAAGAAATAACATGTTTTCTGACTATCAATAAACACAAGTTAGGAACTCAAATTCCTCTGTATTTATTTATTTGACACTTTTATACAGCTGGTGCTTAGCCTTTAACAGAAAAAAGTACCCATTAAACATGCTTGATATTGTTTGCTGTTCTGGTTAAATATAAATTCATCCATATAAACAAATACCCGCATGCATACCTTACTGGGTATTATTAATGATAGCAAAATTAATTGGCTTTTGAAAGCTTAGCATTTAAACATTTATCCACGAGCCACAGAAGGCACATTTAGCCACAGAAGGCATCAGCTGCTTTGATCCAATGTCCAATAGATTTAGATTTTTCAGAGTATGGTGTGTGTGTGTATATAGTAATTCTTCACATTTGTATTAGCTGCTTTTTTTCAGGTTCAGCTCTCACATACATTCTTTCACTTTGACAGAGATGGCTATGGCCGTTTCCTCTGCTTGTGTTTTCTCTCCTTGTTGTAGAACAAAGGAAACATAGCTAGCGTGGTGGAGTTGGAAGGGTCAAGGTCCGAGCGCTGTTTGTTTTGCAGGGTTAGACTCTGAGCTCATTGCCTGTGGGCTGATGAATGGGATCTGAAGGTTGGAATGGTCTCTGCGTGTCTTGGTGATGTCATCATGCCTTTGGAATGCCTGGGCATGGCTTTTCAATAGAGTGCTTTGTAATCACAATGCAAATGTTAGCCTTAGACTAGATCCTGAACAAGCATGGGTGCACTGTTTTAAGAGTAGTACCAGAAAGCAAACCAGTCATAATGGGATCGTTTTTAATTGGGCAAATGTCGGTGCTAAAGTGACCTTCAGGAGTAGGAGGAATTTGCCAGTGTGCAAAATGCATAATAGCCCTTTTCTGTTTAGACTTGGATTGAGTGTTGCCAAATATTTTCTGGCTGGTGTGCTATGCCAGCTCTGGGGCCTGAAGTACAAGCAACAGGGTGTAAAAACCTCAGCATGTCCCTCAGAGGAACAAGCAGACTGGAACTGATACTCTTGAGTGTGTGCATGTCCGCCTCAGTATGTGTTCGTGTAGGAAAAACAACTGCAATATATTGAAGTGCTAATTGATATGCTAAATTTATTTGAGCATAATGCTACAGCTGGGGATGTTCTCCATTTAGAAAATACACTTATGGTTGTCATATTTCTATGAATATGTTCATCTACCTCCTTGGTCTGCATTTGCTGTCATTTGTAACAGTACAATGTAGTGTAGTGTGCTATATTGTACTATAATAAATGTTATGTATCCAGGTGCTGTATTTTAGCTTTAGGCTGACTAGAAAAATACACACCACATCAATGATAAAGCATATGCATTGATTATCGAGAAACTCTAAATATCTTGCATTACCCACAACCTAGAGCTAAAAAACACATTGTCTGGTAGTTTGTTTTCAACCTTCTAAAGTCTTCTTAGCTACCACTCTCCAGGGCACAGAGCTGCAGCTTGCAAACCAGGAGTAAAAACCAATTACAGATCCCAGAAAAAAGAGAATTTATAGACATTAATGAATTAATAAATTCCCATACACAATTGTAATAAAGCTAGTTAAATTGACTATTTTGTGTGTTTATATTTTGGAAAGGGAAAAACTAAAAACTAAAATTTGTCAAAGAAGTTGAGAAACTTTTGTAACAGAATCCCTGCTAGATTTGATGTGACTTCTTAGGGTTTCCAAGTGATAAAAGCGATCCATCTTTTCTGTAAAGGCCTGAAGAAAGGGAGTATCTTTTGCACTTCAGTGCTGAGAAATAACACACACACACACACACACACACACACACACACACACAAAGCCTGTCATCGTTATTACTGCATTACACGAAAGACTGTGACACAGCTTTACTCAGAGGTCATTCACAGTGTCAGTGTGTTGAGAGAAGTCTGCACATCACATGAACCATGGGAACTTTGACAACTTCTGCATAATCATTTTTCTTCACCAAGTGTCTTTGTGTATTCTGTATAGGCACATCTGAACAGATCGATTAATTCTTTAATTGATATAACTAACTTGTCTTGTTCAGGGTTGTGTTGAGGCAAGAACACACCCTGGATGAAGCACCAGTCCACCACAGGGCTATAAAACAAATTGGTATTTTATTAAAAACCTGATTGACAAAGCCATGCCAGGTGCAAAACAAACATTTTGGAATCATACTTATTTATATATTTTATATTAACATGTTTGCTTGATTTGAGAAGGCTATAAGCTTTTGTATTGCCTTATAATAGTACCATTATCTGATGGAGGAAGTTAGCAGGCCTGTGGTTTATCAGGGAGAGAAGTAAAATAGTCCACAGCCAGAAGGAAGCCATTTAGCCCATGATAGACAACTCTGTAACCATCTCTGCTAATCTGTTTTTGTGGTTTAGAGTTGAATTAAGACCCAGCGTATGTGTTTTGGCGAGACACTGTGAGCTCATTCCTTGTCTGTCCGGGCAGCCTTACAGCAGAATGTAAGAGATGATGGTTGTTAATAGCCAACACTGAAAATTTGTATCATTATTTTTAAAATGACAACAAACAGAGTAAATAACAGCTGGGTATTTGGGCCTATATCTGACTCTAACAGAATGTTATAGTGTCATTGGCGTTTGATCATGTGTGTATTGTCGAGACATGAGCTCAGCTAATCTCCAATTTTCTTAACTGTTCCAATTTTTTGGATACTGAAGTGCAATTGGAGAATTTTATTTTTGTACAAGAATTGTGTGTGTGTGTGTGTGTGTGTGTGTGTGTGTGTGTGTGTGTGTGTGTGTGTGTGTGTGTGTGTGTGTGTGTGTGTGTGTGTGTGTGTGTGTGTGTGTGTGTGTGTGTGTGTGTGTGTGTGTGTGTGTGTGTGTGTGTGTGTGTGTGTGTGTGTGTGTGTGTGTGTGTGTGTGTGTGTGTGTGTGTGTGTGTGGTCTGTACACACTGAGGTGTAAATCCACTGTTTGACTGCCACTCTGGAACTGAGCTGTGACTCAGGTTCACCCTGACTATGAATATTATACCTTGACAAAAGTAATAATGATTCACTCATTCATTGTCTGTAACTGCTTAACCAGTTCAGGGTCGTGGTGAGTCCGGAGCCTACCCGGAATCACTGCACGCAAGGCAGGAACACACCCTGGAGAGGGCGCCAGTCCCTCACAGGGCGACACACACACTCACTCACACCTATGGACACTTTTAAGTCACCAATCCACCTACCAATGTGTGTTTTTGGACCGTGGGAGGAAACATGAGCACCCGGAGGAAACACGGGGAGAACACACCACACTCCTCACAGACAGTCACCCGGAGCGGGAATCGAACCCACAACCTCCAGGTCCCTGGAGCTGTGTGACTGCGACACTACCTGCTGCATCACCGTGCTGCCGAAATAATGATAAAATTAATACATTTTTTAATAAAAGTATTTATTTCCAGCACATGTGAGTTTGGACACAAACTTCAAAGTCTCAGAACTTGATGCATGGCTTTTAGATTCAAAACCCAGAGACTCAAGATTTGTCACAGTGAAATCTTGCAGCTCTGGGGTTAGAACTTATGTCACAAATCCCAGAAACACAAGAATTGACTATTAATCACACACTAGAGACCAAAGAATTTACTCAGACTCAAGTCTTGACACTTTCACAAGTTACATTACAAGGAGAAGAAAAAGGTTTTCCGTGTGTCATAGTTTAAGCTTAAGGAAATAAACCTTATTGGCCTTAGTTTTTTAAATCAAAGGAAGGGCATACCTTTGTGTTTTTGTTCTGTGTTTAAACATGAGGAAATTTTCTTTCTCTTTTTTTGGGGGAGTGGGCAGACTTTCCGAGCAGTCTATTATATCATTTCTGTTTGTCACAAACCTGAGATTGGAGATTAAAATATCTTTGTAAATTGATGGAGATTGATCTATAGGGCAATTTATACTATAATTTTTACATGGTGTAAATTTTAGTTTACAAGTTGTGCTAAGTGACTTTTTTTTTTTTTTTTTTGGTCATATATTTACTGCCATTAAAGGTACAAATGTTTTCTTATTCTCTGTAAAGAAACCATTTTGACATAAATAGCCTGCATGTGTTTCCAGTAAGAGTTCAACATTGTATATACTGTTACATCTGTTAAAATATAGGCTACACCTTTATAAGAAGGTCAGCCACATGGCTAGATTAGAGAGAGGGACACAGAGAGAGAGATAGAGACAGACACAAACAAACACAGAGAGAGACAGAGACACACACAGGGGGAGAGAGAGGGAGGTGCTCAGTAGTGTGTACTGATCCAGACGAAAGGGAGGTGCTGATTGAATTACATCACTGAAAGTAGACAGGCCCAGACACAAGCAGGTGAGAGAGACTGAGTGTTAATAACAGAACACAAGCAAACCTTGTGGAGATCACAGACTGATTGGAACACGCACACAACTGGAGAACACCATCTCATCCATAATAGAATGGACAACCTCTCGTACTGAAGGCTTCCACAACGGCACACCATATAACAACCACAAGGACATGCTGGCTTTCCAGAGGAATTTCTTTGGAATAGAGGGTTTTCTGCCATGTTTTTCACTATGGAATGATGCTGATCCAGACTGGCCTGTCTGTGTTCTCAGGTGGCTGGGGAATATAAGTATCATCCAGAGTGTTTCCTGTGCCTGAGTTGTAAGGTGGTGATCGAGGAGAGGGACACCTACGCTTTGGTGGAACGCTCTAAACTCTACTGGTGAGAACATACTGTTTAACCTTCTTTCAGCCTCTGTTTTGTCTGTCCATTGTAAGGGTGCAGTCCCAATATGCTTACATGTTAAACTAAGCAAAACCAAAATATTTAACTGGTTAAAAACACAACTAGTGTGTTTTTACTATTTAAATATTTAGATTTTGCTTACTTTAACATTTTAATTCAGTTGCTATTTTTTTCCTTTCTGCCTAACATAACTAGAATATTTTTGCATGTTATGTAATGTTTATAGTATTGTTATAAGTTGGTGCGTAAGTTTTTAGGTTTACTGTCATGACAGGAGTTTCGATTATAATTTACCAACTCAAGGTTCAAACAATTAAACTGCTGTATTTACTTTTATATATTGATTTAATTGATTTACAATGTACACCATTTTGGATCTGAATTCTTTGTTTTAAGAAATTTGATCACCATAGACAGAAATTTTAGCATACTACTGCACAGAAAAAAAGACATTAACACTGTAAAACATTAGCTGACGTACCTGCATATGTGCTTCAAATATTGTTTTTTATTTTTTATTATTTTTTTTTTAAATGACGAATGAGTTAAATTCTGTATGCCTTACTGATTTTGGGCAGTTTTTAAATGGTTTGTGAAATAGTAATATTGGTTACAATAATTTGATATTTATATTTTATATTTCCAAAGTAGAATTAAGTATAATCTTTACATTTTTGTCCATTTAATGAAAGAAACAAATCTCCATAGAGAGATTAAGTCAAAATTAGACTTAATCCCTGTCTGGGAATCCAGCCCCACTTGTATGACTATCATACTCAGACTTAATGTTTAGGCTGAAGGTTTTCCATGGATGTGGAACAACAAATTTACATAAGGCTTTTAAATATAGATATTGTAACAGTGTTGGTGGAGCTATCTAGATTTGGTTTTGGTTTCCGTTTAGTACCTTTTTTTCCCCCAGAATATGTGATTTCACAGAAAAGTGTTATTACTATCTTCATACTTAAAGTTGTGAGGTCAAATTCAATTTCCGTAATTTAGAGGGTGTTTGTAACAGAACACAACAATAGCACAACAGTCATGATCAAGAATGTAATTACAAGTTGTATTTTTGAATATCTATTAATCAGAGAATCAACACTATGAGCAATATTAAAATTACAGACCTAAATACAGCCACATTCAGTCAGTGTTTTACATTCTGTACTGCCCTAAATTCAGTTAAGCAGGACTCTTTTTCTCTTTGGACTGAAGCATGCAATTTTTTCTTCAAAGTCTTCTTAAGTACTTAAAGTGTTATTTAAATATGGATGGTATGCATGATAAGCTCAGAGTATTAGTACTAAGAGTATAAGTATTGTGTTATCACAATAACAGTTTATTACAAATTTTAACAGGCACCTTTAACAGGAATGTTAATATTTTAAGACGTGTTGAGATGGCTGCTGTTGCTCTTGTGGGATGAAGAATATTAATGTTGTGTGTCTATTTATACAGTGGTAAATGTTACAAGCACGAGGTCTTGGCTCCGATGCTGGAGAGGCGGTGTTTGACTGACTCGTGTCCAGACTCACTTCCTCACACGGTCACTCTGGTGTCCATGCCAGCAGCAGCCAACGGAAAACGAGGATTCACAGTCAGCATACAGAGAGACTGCAGCAGCACCACAGCCAGCGTTCAGGTCAAAGAGTGAGTCTACATCACATCATACATCATTAAAAAGCCTCACAGAGCTCCCCAGCAGAAATGTCTAAGCCTTGGTCAAATCATCCAGAGGTCACACGTTTGATTGGCAGCAAGGCCGGGGGTCAAACAGAGCATAATTGGCCCTGTTCTCTTTGAGTGGAGAGAATGGTCCTATTAAGACAAAGCTAGCCAGCATTAGTGTCTTTTATGTAACATTTGTGTTCTTGTCCAGAGAAGATGAGCAGTCTAAAGAGATGCAGTTTGAAAAGATGAGCTGTTTGGCCTTATATTTTCTCACTGGAAATAAGTGCTTGTCACATCCTCCACTCTTTGTAGCACTTTCGATTGGAGGGGACAAAGCTAATTGGTGGAACAGGCAATACTATAACTGGGTTGAAAATTGGGTAAATATCTGCCTGCAAAATAAACACATTTTTGTTATTAAACATAGTATGAAATAAAGAATTAAAGCCTAATAACACTACATGCATTTAACAAGAAATCACGTTTTTACTCCATTTGAAAACACAAACTGTCATGTAGTCTCATCATGAAGAATGGAGTGTTTCTTTCCTTACGTATAAGATTTTATTTATTTATTTTTATTTTTTTCCTTTCCCCTCTTTTCTCTTTTGAAGTGTCCTTATGACTTATGGCTATATATTGAAATTTTGATCAATTTTAATGGCACACAGAGTGGATCTGTGTCGAGAAATCAACCAAAACACAGATGTGGCTTTTGCCGTACTCCCACACTTGTAAATAATGGTTGTAAAATGTTACATAACTGTAATTGCAGGGTTTCAGCATTCTGTGGTTGGAAGGGTATTTGAGAGGAATATGTACCAACTATTGTTTTATCTGTCCTTCAAGCAGTTAGATTTAATGACATATAGTTTTACTTGGTAAAATCTGCCAAGCAGCATTTTTTATGCATTTATGGCCTTGGTGTATTTTAAGGCAAATGCACATCTGTCTGTTATGGAAATGTTATGGTAGTAAACCTGCCAAGCCTGCTTTTGGTCCTTTAGGTAAACTACTATATGTGTCCACCTGGCTAAAGTTTCTCCTTGTGTGTGCACTTGCTATCATTGTTTCCTCAGGGTCAGAGGGATGCTGATTAGTCCAGAGGTCCGAGATGCCATTCATGTTGGAGACCGCATCCTGGAAATCAATGGCCTTCCAGTGGGAACATTAATGGAGGAGGAGGTGAGTTGATGTGTCAAAGACTAAGAAGGACAAGTTAATGATGAATTATGCTAATGTGGTTTTGTTGGAATGGGGTGCATCCACTACTAAAGGTGGAGAAGATGAGCTAGAATGCATGGAATGTAATATTTTACAAGCTAAGAAGTTCCAGGTAGCAATGAAGTTAAGGTGATTATGCCGGTATGTGCATCCTGCATACCTAAAGGTAGAAAATAAGATTTGGAATGCTAGTACTCTAATATCTCAAAGGTTAAAGAGGACTAACTAATATGATGCTATGGTACTTATTTTATAAGGGTATGTATCTACTACTAACTGAAGACTTGAGTCGACAGGCTTGTCTGCAAGCACTCTAATATATCAAATGCGTGGTGGTGATGAAAGTAAGATAATTATGTGGGAATGGAGTTTATTCACTGCATGGCAGCCTGTGTCAGAATGGTCATGCCAGCTTATTAGATTTCACAGGGTTTGCACAGACCCCGCCAAAGCATCAGAAGCTGTAGGTACTGCCAGTTACTGAAACTCAAAACGTCTGACAGATGATTGGGCTTTCAGAATTGTTTTGCCTGAGGATTGAGGATTAAATTCCCTTTTACATTCCCCTAAGACTAGGCTCATAAGTTAATTGTACAGCACCATTTATAAAGGTTTTACTGAAGGGACAAAAATGGAAATGGAAAGTGGGTGTATATATAGCTCACAGATGTTGGGTTTTGTTGTAGATCTTAATTTTTAAGTCAGATTACATTAGTGTTAAGTTGCATTTTGATTAATTGTTTGGTTGTTGTGGGACTTATATGACCTATTCATTCAAACTCCCTCAACTTCGTTTTATCCTTCAGAATTAAACATTTTGCACTTTAATTTTGTAACGATTGTATTTCTTTTCACTTTCAAAAAGCACTGAAAACTGACATAAATCCTTAAAACCTAAGGCTAAATGGGCAGGGCTAAATTGCCTTCAGTTTAAACCTTCAGTTTTCCATTATAAGTGCCCTGTAAATTTCAGTTCTTCTTGAATCAGGTTGCTCGTGTTTGACAGAGGGAGTGTACTTTAGTTTGAAAGCAAGTCAGAAGGAAATTCTGGTCTGATTCCAGTTTTAGAATGGTGTGTCACTCAGGTTGAAATGCTTGGTATTTTCCTATTTGATTTGACTTGAGAGAGATGCACATTCTGGATTCCTCATGTTCATCGTAAGTCATGTTAAATCTGTGATGTAATCTGATTAGACACATAAACATATTATGCAAAGATGTTTAATGAAGCCAGTAGGTTATTTTTTATCTTTAATGGGTGAGGCCTGAATCGTACTGAACCTTACTGCTTGCTTACATAGCTACAAGCTAACCTGCTTTACCTGAAAATGTTAGTGCTCATAGATATCAGTGATATTCATTAAAGAGTCATTAAAGAACCTCATGGACCTGAATACTTACTCACTCATGTTTAGCAGAACAAACATCCTCTACAAGAGGGCGCTGCTAGTGCTTAAATATTATATGGTGCTTTACGTCAGTGACACTGTTTTTCCTTTCTGACCGAATGAACTATGGTTCTTGAACTGGTTTTGTTAAGCATTCTAAGAATCTTGGTGCTATTCAGCTCATCTTGCTGCATTTCTACCAGTTTCAAAAAGGAACCAAGAAATATATCATAATTGCAGGGAATTTTATACTGCTCCACTGCTCCCTCACAGAGCTAATGTCTGTTTAACCAGGACTGTGCCATAGTCGTAGATAAATGGATAGAGTCATGCTTTATCCAGTGTTTTTATAGAGAGTTCAGTTGACAGTGACACATGATATACATGTGTAGACGATGCTGAGTTCTGAGACTTCCTTCTGTGCCTGTGAACAAGGTAAACAGCAATGAAAAGTAGCCAACGTATCTCTGACCACTGTCACAGAAACACACAGATGGAGCATTTTACTGTTTATATTTCCTTGCAATTTACTTTTAAAATCAGAAATCGGATTTCACATTTTCCATGTTCCTCATTTCAAAACAATTAAAAAAAAAATTTGGCAGTCTGGTAATGTTTAATATGTGATCACTCTTCTATTTTGTCTTGCATACTCATGGCATTTATAAACAAAGCACATTGCCACATCCATCGTTTCAATGAACATGGTACAGGACCCAGTCATTAAAAAAAGTAGAAAAAAAATAACTATTAAACAACAAGAAGACAGGTGATGCATGTTGGCTAGTGACACTGATATAATTTTTGCAAGTTATTAATGAAGGTTTTATAAAGACTAAGTTCAATAAAAACTAGAAAGGTAAATTCACATTATTCACATATTGATTTATCGCGACTATATTTTTGTCATTATCATGCAGCCCTGTGTGGCATTGTGTCACATTGTTATTTCACCTCAATTTTATTCTGTAAATATTTCGGATGTATCCAGAACTGACCTCAAGATTAAAATCAAATTGTTATTGGCTGTTGTAGGTGGAAGACCTTATCCACAGGACCAGTCAAACGCTGCAGCTGTTGATCGAGTATGATCCGGTCAGACAGAGACTGGACAGACTGCGTCTGGGATCCACAAACAACCGCCTGGGTGTCCCAGCTGCATCACGCCTACGTCTATCTTCTCCTTCAGATGCAGTGATCGAAAGAACGGCAGCTGACGAGGGCACGCTGAAAAGAAGGTCTCTCAGGTACAATAACCATGGCTGCTTGCAGTTTGCTTACTAAATTTTAATTCAAATATTTAAAAATACAATTATTGGGTTGCACTGGGCACATCATACTAATTTGAACCTTATGAACTGTATATTTTTGAATGTTCATTCTTGTGAAGCATATTAACTAAGATTTGTGGATGAGACTTACGAGGTTTTTTGACACTATGTATCATAAATTCTTTGGATAGCATTAGTACCACTGTGTACTTCTACTCTTATATTTTATATATATATATATATATATATATAAAGTATAAGGGAGGTTGTTGGATATTTTCCCCTGTTTTTCTATACCACTTTTAAAAGATATTTAAGATTTGATTAAATGGGTTTAATTTTAAATTACAGGCGCAGTAACAGCATCTGTAAATCTCCGGGTCCCACCTCTCCAAAGGAACTCCCAGCACTGGCACGAGACATTGGACGCTCAGAATCACTGCGTGCTTCCTCCAGTTGCTCCCATCGCATCTTCCGACCCTGTGACCTCATCCACGGAGAGGTGCTGGGCAAGGGCTTCTTTGGTCAGGCCATCAAGGTCTGTCCACTCATCATTCTTCCTTTTCTATTCTTCATTCTTAAGCCCACAGACCTTTGGTGGCATCAGGTGTTTTAGATCCTGTTTTCAAAACTACTTTGTTAAAGCAGGAGACTATAGAACAAAATGGTCACAGTTGGAAAAAAAATTGTTTATATTTAGCATACAATACTGCCATTTTTTTTTTCAGAAACCGTATTTCTGTCTTAAGAATACAATGACACTCAGTATGTTAGAGGTAGCTGATGTATGATTGGGAATTTTTTGTCCAATAGGTCACCCATAAGGCCACAGAGGAGGTAATGGTGATGAAGGAGCTCATTCGGTGTGACGAAGAGACTCAGAAAACTTTCCTGAAGGAGGTGAGATTAACTGCTTTACTCCAGCACTTTACACTGTTACAGTTTTCAGAGCTGGTTAATGCTAACTGCAGCTCATAAACGGCTAGTGGGTGCTTGTTAAATGACATTACAGAATAGGAAAGCTACCAAATTGTGGTGTTGTCCAGTGACATTTTATTGGCAGCAGTTTGAAATTAAGCTTCAGCTAGAATTTTTTGCATTGTGTGATTTGGTTAGACCTGGCTAGAAATAGGAATTGTTTATGAATTGAATGTTTACGCTGAGCGTTTACCACACGTGAAAATGACAGGAAACAGAGGCACTACACAACCCAGTATGTTCAACCCAATATGTTCGACCCTCAGTCAGACCCAGAGAAGAAGAAGAGGAGTCACCTGCACAGAGCCGGTCCAGACTTTCCTGGGGCCCTAAGCAAAATTTTAAATTCTGAGCCAAAATGAAAAATTTTTGACAATTGTACCTGACCCTCCACTAGTACTCTCCCTCCTTTTGGTTTAGAATAAACAGCCAGCCATATACAGAACAAAATGCAGTGTAAACAAACCATTTTTATTTAAAAAAGAATATATAAATAGTAATAGTAAGTAACTTTATACTGTACTGTTGTGTTTGGGAAATTTTAAACAAGTATTAGACCGTATAAGAACATCAGTATATGCTTTGAACTTTTCAGCTTCAAAGTTTGGTTCATGAGACGGTGGCACTGCGAGGCTTTTAAGGTTGTGAAGAACAGCTGGGCAGTGCATGCCACCTCTAAATATATTCCCACGGCTGTGTACATAGACTATTATTTATTAACAATCCAACTTCGAGAAGAACAGTCACAGGTTTACCTCACTGCTTTTCTTGCAGCTCAGTCTCGTGGAGTCTTTTTTTTCTCTTTTTTCCATTTCCTGAAGGATAGTTTCTCTTCATCTTCTGATTATACACAAACTCTCCCTAACTTGAGACAAGGGGGCCTTCGTTAATTTGCGGGGCCCTACTCAATGTGCCTTTGAGTGCATAGGTCAGTCAGGCTCTGTCTGCACAAACACCTTCACCAATGCCAGGATGATTCAGTGCAAATTTCCCTAGCCATCCAAATGGCTCGCAGAAGCATATGATTCCTGACACCAAACTCTTTCAACTGACTCACAGAAACCGGATGGAATTTTATTTTTTATTATTTTTGGCGCACTTAGCGTTTATAAGAGCAGTAGAGACCCAAGTGGAAACACAAAAGCATGCAAAAAGTGAGTCCCCTTTGAAGGTAGTCTTTATAAAGATGTTTTTAGCCTTTATTTTTAATACTTTCGAAGTCTTCTGACACGTTAGAAAGACTATGCATCGTTTTCTATTATTCAGTTAAGTGCCGTATTATTTTTATTTTTTTATTATTTATTATTTATTATGCTCTTGTCAAAATGATCTATTTAAATAGTGAAAATGAAAATGACTGAAAATTGACTTGTTAGCATTTTTTCTTTCTTTTTTCTATAGGTCAAAGTGATGCGAAGTCTGGATCACCCAAATGTTCTCAAGTTCATTGGTGTGCTGTACAAAGACAAGCGGCTCAATCTCATCACAGAGTTTATTGAGGGTGGAACCTTGAAAGACTTCATAAGGGACATGGTATGTCCAGACAGATAAATCACCCCTCCTACTGTTCTTCTCTTTCATTCTTAATAAGCAGATCTGGTAGTGGCTGCACAAAGTTTAGCCAGACATCGTGTCTGTAACTCGCTACCTCTAGTGTCCTGGGGTAAACTCTGCAGACGGAGAAAAGTGAAGGTACTGAACAATGAGAGAGCAAGTGAAGGGTGGGGGAGAAGGCGGAGCAACAGGGAGAGGGAGAGAGAGAGCGATGCATGTATTTAGAGAGGGAGAATGGAATGCAGAGCGAGGGGAAAAAGTGTTTCCAGGTGAGAGAGTTCAAAGAAATGTTGTTTTCCTTGCCTCCCACTGTGGCTGGCTCCAGCACATGGTCTGCAGATGAGGAGCAGGTCAGCACACAGGTTGCCTCACAGTGCTGAGAGGGCTTTTCTCAGCCTAGGGCATTCAATATTTGTATTTGTTCAAACATTTGTAGAGACTCCTTGAAATTAGTGAATACAACTGATTGTGGAACTCGATGCTCAGCTGTGTATACTAACGTTGCAAAGTTGGCACTTGAAATGCTGTTGCACATGAGTCAATGTTGATATTGCTCAACACAAAGAATATTATTTTAATGTTTAGTGTAAACTAATGCTACATGTAAATTTCAGTAGTTATGTGGTTTATAAATAGATTTTATGTATAATATATGCAGTGAACACTAAGTTATATTGTTCTGGATTAAATGCAGAAGACCCATTTCATTGTATATTCCACAATGACAAATAAATGCATGTTTAGGTTTTTTAACATTTAATCTAACAGACTTTAGCAGTTGATGTCCCCCTCTAGCTGTCCAGTGACGTATTAGCACAGTATCTTGCTGGTTTCACATGTTCCAGAAGAAGCATGTGCTGGCCTTCACCCTCCCAGTTTGGTGTCATTGTGATAATAGGGGAGTCTTCGAAAATGGGTGGAAAAAAGTGTAGTATTTTTATATATTTTTGGTTTTAAAATAACTTACTTGAATCTATATCAGCCTGGAAATTGCATCCCTGCCTCCGACAATTTAGTGTGTTCACCTGTGTTCAGTACTGAGGGAGATTTTTGTAATGCCACTTTGAATCACATGGTGCAGCTGTGATTGTTTTTGGTTTGCAAAGCTACTTATTGACACACTATATAACCCCCCCACCCCCCATCTCTCTCCCTTGTTCTCTCTCTTGCTCTCACTCTTTGTCTCTCACTTTCTCACTCTCTCTTGTGCTGGCTCTCCATCTTTCACACACATTCTTTAGGACCCATTTCCATGGAGGCAGAGGGTCAGCTTTGCCAAGGGCATTGCTTGTGGAATGGTGAGTAGTAAACTTGATTCACTTCAATGATTGACAGTGGCTTTAGTGACTGTTCACTGTTACATATACATGGCATTTACACTGGTCAGTGAATAACTAGCCTAAATGTGTTTGAAACTAACACATAGAAAAAACAATTTCATATTTGGCTTTGACTTTGGATGACATCTGTTTAGATTCTTTAGAAAATTATTTTAAAGTTAAAACATCTTTTCCAGTATAGGTTTGGTTTCCCTTCTTTACTGTATGCTTTGTATTCTTCTTATGCTTCTACTATATGCTTTGTTTTTATCTTATGCTTTTACTATGCACTGTTTTTTGAAAGTCCATACTCTTTACAGCTATCTAGCTAGAGATCTCCACTGCATCCATTACTTTGCGCTTTCCCAAGTTCACATGCATTAACATTACTGTCGGTCCCGATACTATAGAAGCACTTCTCTAGCTTTCTGAATGCGGACAATCTTTCCTTTAGCCTAGAACACTTTTGCTAATATGATCAAACTAAGCCTATTATTTCTTAACACATTTGAATGTTACTAATATTATCAGTAAAATAAATTCTTAATTTTATTTTTATAGGAACTACAAAAATGTTACTTTTATTAACTTGTTACTATTTGCAATACTACAAAAGGTATAGAAATTAAGTTTTGTTTGAAGTTAAAAATGAAGGTATTAATAAACAACAGCTTGACAAATGTGTAATGTCTGGGTAAAATGTATTATGTATTGAGTATCCCTGTTTATACCATCGTTTTATTAGTTATATTTCCTAATCTGCCCCATCCCCACTTTTGTCCATAAACAACAGAAACTTGTTACATAATGTTTTTTGGCTCCATGTCGTCCATCCTTTGCTTATAAACACAGTTTTGTGTCCTTTCAGGCATATCTGCATTCAATGAGCATCATCCATAGAGATCTCAACTCACACAACTGCCTGGTGAAACTGGTAGGTGACACAGTTAATGCTTGCTTCTTAATCTCTTAATGTAGCAGCCCCTGATTCACACAGATCATTCTCAAAAACATTCAATCCATTTGTTTTCACTGCTGTGAACTGCAGTAGTATGTGTGTCTGGAGTTAAAGAATGGGCTTTGACGGTGTTGAAATGGTGTTTTTGTTCCACTGCTGGAGGATTGGCTCTCCTGTCCCCGGTGCTGATTGGCCAAGGGAGGAGTACTTTAGCCTTCTTGTCAGCACAGACAGAGGCTGAGAAGGTGAAAAACAAAAACAAGTTATGCAAGAGTGAGCGAGAGACAAGACACAGAGTGAGAAACAGGCAGAAAGAGAGAGAGAGTGAGAGAGAAAGACTGCAGTTTCTGAAGATTCCTGGTTGTGTTATGAGGCTAGATAGAAGAATTGATGCTATGTCAGCGTGCTACAAAATATCAGTATGAAGTGTGAGTGAGTGAGACAGAAAGAGGAAAAAACAACAAAATGAATAATTCATGAACCTCATCATAAGTGTTCATCACCCATAGCCCACTGTGATACAGTTGTGTATCCGAGTAAACATTCAGATTCACTGTTAAAAAAAGAAAAGCTCTAACTGTGGTTGGTGCTTGTTTTTCCATTTGCAGGACAACACAGTGGTGGTGGCAGACTTTGGCTTGTCTCGACTTGTAAAGGACGACAAAGTGAAACATCCACCACCAGACAAGCCCAACAAGAAGAGGTTATTCCGCCGCATTGACCGGAAAAAGCGATACACAGTCGTAGGCAACCCATACTGGATGGCCCCGGAAATGTTGAACGGTTAGAAAAGCTCATATTCATTTATTTTCACAATATATTTAGATATCATTTGGACCCAGTGCCCAGCAGATTTTTACATCAAAAAATGACAATTTGACAAATATTACAGGGTGGGCCATTTATATGAATACACCTTAATAAAATGGGAATGGTTGGTGATATTAACTTCCTGTTTGTGGCACATTAGTATATGGGAGGTGGGAAAATTTTCAAGATGGGTGGTGACCATAGTGGCCATTTTGAGGTCGGCCATTTTGGATCCAACTTTTGTTTTTTCAATTGGAAGAGGGTCATTTGACACATCAAACAAAAGGGAATTTCACAAGAGAAACAATGGTGTGCTTTTTTTTAACATAACTTAATTCTTTCATGAGTTATTTACAAGTTTCTGACCACTTATAAAATGTGTTCAAAGTGCTTCCCATTGTGTTGGATTGGCAATGCAACCCTCTTGTCCCACTCTTCACACACTGATAGCAACACCGCAGGAGAAATGCTAGTACAGGCTTCCAGTATCCGTAGTTTCAGGTGCTGCACATCATGTATATTCACAGCATAGAAAATAGCCTTCAGATGACCCCAAAGATAAAAGTGTAAGGGGGTCAGATCGGGAGACCTTAGGGGCTATTCACCTGGCCCACGACGACCAATCCACTTTCCAGGAAACTGTTCATCTAGGAATGCTCGGACCTGACGCCCATAATGTGGTGCATCATCTTGCTGGATAAACTCGGGGAACGTGCCAGCTTCAGTGCATAAAAAGGAAAACACATCATCATGTAGCAATTTCACATATCCAGTGGCCTTGAGGTTTCCATTGATGAAGAATGACCCCACTATCTTTGTACCCCATATACCACACCATACCATCAAGGTGTGCAGCACCTGAAACTACGGATACTGGAAGCCTGTGCTAGCATTTTTCCTGCGATGTTGCTATCAGTGTGTGAAGAGTGGGAGAAGAGGGTTGCATTGACAATCCAACACAATGGGCAGCACTTTGAACACAGTGGTCAGAAACTTATATATAACTCATGAAATAATAACATTAAAACCAAGCAGGCCATTGTTTTTCTTGTGAAATTCCCAATAAGTCTGATGTGTCACATGACACATCTCTCTGAGGCCAGGAGTCCTAGAGGGCGCAACTGGCCTCTGTCTCTCTGCTCATGGTGCTAGTTAGCATAGATGTCTGTCAGCTGACGTAACAAATCTAGTCAGCTTGTGTTCTCCTCCAGGGCTTTAGGCTGTTCAGTGACATTACATTAGCCCCAGTTTGAGAAGAAGGGGTGCATTGACCTAAGGTGTCTCACAGGAAGCATGTGTTCACCCATACCCTCCTTGTGGCACCGTGTGCAGTTCGGGTGAACTACTAATTGGTGGAATTCAGAAAAGACAAGGAGGATTAAAAAACCCTCATTAAAATGGAGATTCAACAATTCTTTAAATGGTTTGCATTATTAATTTATTTAAATGTAAAAGAAATTCAGGTTATTCTAATGTGAAATGATGCACTGTAGAAATGAACTGACACAGAGTTTATTTAACAATTTATTTTTTATTTATTTAATTTTTTAAACAGGAATCCAGAGACCATTTTATATAAATGTAGCCGTTTCATTTGCACTCCTGAACCACCAGGGAGCCTCCACATTTTCACACATACTGAATGTTGATAATGGTGAAATTAAGTGATACACAATGAAATTGGAATTATATCAATATCGGCATATAATTGATTTTTAGATTATCTGCATCTGACCGATGCTTTGATTTCGCCGATATTCAAAACCAATAATTGCTGACACATTTATACTAGATAAAGACTAGATGAAGAAAGAAAGACTGATTCACATGTAGAAAAAAGAAATGGCACCTATTCTTCCCCCTCTGACAGTGGGAAGCTCTTTTCTGTATTACTATACTGTAGAATAGTTACACTGTAATATTCCTGCTGGTATTTATTTGTGTTTAATCCTTTGTGTTTAACATTCATTTATTTCATATTAATATTTGTATTAGTTTGAGGAGATCTTTAATTATATTTAACTTGTAAAGCTGTGACTAGACTCAGTAAGGAATAGTTGGTTAACAATTTTCTCAGGAAACACCCTTTATGTTATTGTTTGTGAGCAGTTGGTAGATAAAATGTTATAAAGAAGTGGTACATTTGTCAGTAATGTTAATCTAGGGGGTCTTATCCTTCTGCATTTTATAAATACATATATCAGTATCTGAATCAGCAGATATGTGCATGGATAATATCAGATGTCACCATCGGCCCAGAATTCTCATATCGATGCATCCCTATAGTGAAATTTAATATCAAATCCAGATTTCTGGATTCTCTTTTGTCTAATTCCATGTAAGCTCCCCTTATAACTGCAGACAATTACAATTCCACATTAGTTAATTTCTAACATAGTGTTGTCTATAAAAATGAACAAAAGTACAGACAGTTCAAGCTTCAGGGTAGTGTTTACTGTCTGTATGTATGCAGTTTACTTTTGGCCATTTATATTAATAAGTGTTTGTAAATTAGTATTGGTTTTTGGACTTTACACTTGCAAATAACAAGAAGTTTAAATGTAGTTTGTCTCTGACCTTTGTGTGGAACAGGTAAACGCTACGATGAGAAGGTGGATGTTTTCTCCTTTGGCATCGTACTCTGTGAGGTAAGATGTGGTGCTTTTGAAGCTTTGTTTTTTTGTTGTTTCTTCCTGAGACTTCTCTCTTCTTTCCTTTCTCTACAGTGAGCCTGTTTTGCATTCTGTGGTTATTCCAAAAGGATTTATGCAAATCTGCAAATGTGAAAAAAGCTAGACATATTCTCTCTCTCTCTCTCTCTCTCTCTCTCTCTCTCTCTCTCTCTCTCTCTCTCTTCTCTCTCTGTGTGTTGTATTTGCTTCTCATTCACACAACGTGGGTTTATTTTTCTCTGTTTTTGGCTGCAGATCATTGGGCAGGTGTACGCAGATCCGGAGTGTCTTCCTCGGACTCTGGACTTTGGGCTCAATGTGGGCAAGTTTATGGAAAAGTTCCTTCCTGAAGACTGCCCACCTGCTTTCTTCCCTCTGGCTGTGGCCTGCTGTGACCTGTTTCCTGACAGTCGGTGAGTGTAGTGCAGTAGCTGGAAGTGCAAATGTTAAAGTAGGTGTGGTCAGCTCCTGGAGACGATTACACCATGTTCACAACATACAACAACATTTCACCTCCCACCAAACTGTTTCTTCCAAAACTATATCACAAGAAGACACCCATGATTATGGTTTCACCACAGCAGTGAAATAAGCAAAACAACAGGGCAACAACCAACACTTTGGAAACCCCTCCTCTAATGGTTGTTCATAGTGTATGTGTCAACTAGCTTAAGGGAGAAGAGCTCATCTGGGACCATCCTTGGTGTCCTATGTGGAGCCAGTATTTTCATACTGAACGTCTGGATGAAGTGACGTTAAAGTTTTCGGCGCACCTGTCGTGTTTGTCTTTGTTTTGACTTGAGCTGCAATTTAAGGCATACGTCAGCAATAAAAGCTGAATTCCAGTCAGGTTTGTCAAGCATTTTCTCATGTCCTCCCATGGACACACCCAAAGGAGCTTTTTGCGTTTTTTCACCGGTTGTTGTACTCCCTAATTATGAATCTCCCCTGCAGTGAATGACCTGCATATTTCACATCAGTTTAGTCATTACTGGGTTAATGGAAGACTATATTCTTTTACCCTAAAAGAACACTACCTGCATTTTCCCTTCCTTGTGAATTTACTGCGTTTGACCTGTGTACATTCTCGTGACTTGTTTGTGAAACTGTAAAACCCACCCATAGATGAACTCTCTGCCCCTGTCCTGCACATTTGAGCATTTTCCTTTTTTAAATATCAAAAATCCCAGTCCTCCGCTTACCACAGGATAATGTTTTATAAGTGATACTACTATTTTTTCATAGATTTTAGGGTGTATGCCTTTATTAGAGCTTACTTTCTTTTCAGAATATTTGCTTGTATTTAAAAAAATATATTATCTCTAGGGATATTTTGCCACACTTCCAAAGTTTAGTCTTAAATGTTTGCTTGAATTTTTCAGGTCTGTCAAGTCTTGTGTGCATGTTAAGAGTCCCTTTTTTGTTCTGTATCTTTGAATAATTTAAAAGAACATTTCAGACATATTTAATTTTACCTACAAAAATGTAAGAAATCTTTAGTTTTGGAGACTGCCTTTCGTTTTAAGTTCTCTTTCTTCCTGCAGTGCGTTCGTTACCTTGTATCTAAACTCAGAAATATTAATTGTACTTAATGTCTGTTAATTTCTGCTAATTAAATATACAAAAGATGTGGTCTCTTAACATTTTCACGTGTCTCCTCTCCAGGCCTACATTCGAGAAGCTGGTGGACTGTTTTGAGGCCTTGGCGCTGAATCAGGAACTGGGCATCCATCTGCCAGCCGAGTTGGACGAACTGCAGCAGAATCTGTGGAGAACTCATGGCTCAAACACAAATGACTTCTCTCCCGACCCCAGTCCTACCACGCTAGTCCCAGAGCAGCCCACCCTGGAAAGCAACAGCACGTAGCCCACGGACACAAGGCTCGTCTGGACTCTGCGACCCCTGCTCACTGAGAGCCTGCGCAACGACAGCTGGAGCCAGTGACCAAAAGGAGCAGAAGAAACATCCCCTTTCATAATAACTTGCACAGATGTGTTTACAGCACCTGGAGCTGTGGAGATGAGATATAGTGTGGATGGCGGTAGGTGGGCTATTGGCCTTTTCTATGGGCATTCTAAAACTGCTGACTCTCTCAAGAGAGCAGGCACATTTCAGTGTTCTCCATGTTCTTCATATTCCTTTTCTTTTCTGCACGAAGGGGTTAGTTTTCCTGTATGATTACAGACTAATTTGGGATTTCTTGGTTTGCCGATTCTTTACGGAGTGCCTGCAACTGGAGGCGTGATGATGACTAATGTGTAAAATGAATCAAATGTCTGAAACGGCATGCAGCTGCTAGCGTAACTTCTGCTATGATCAGCAATATTTAATGAATCTGGACAAGTGTAGCATTAACATATTTTTAGACATCCTGGAGCCATGGCTGTCTAAAGATGTGCTCAAGTCTTCACTAATCAGTGGGTGTTAAATGCTAAAGTACACAAAGAGTAAGTTTAATCCTCAAATCCAATAATTACTGGGCCAAGCTGCCCCCTGGTGGTTGATTCCATGTGTACACCACTCTAAAGGGATCAGCATAAATCTCTTAAATCTCTTATTCACTATTTATTTAGGGGCTGCCTACACAGGGACTCGGTGACGCATGTAAACACTGAATAAAATATTGAAAGATTATTTCTTTCATATTTATGAACAGCTTGTGTGAATCAAGATTGAGATAATTAAATTATGTTTCATCTTAACTGTTGTAAATTCCTGGTTAAGAACATTATATATCGCTTCTATTAAATATTACACGTCTTCAAATTAAAGCAATGTATGTGCATTTATATTTTGTATATATTGCTGTATTGTTTTAGTTTACTTCCTTTACTTCCATTACTTATTTAGGTCCTCGTTAATGATGATTTGTAAGTTAAATAAATAAAACAAATCTGAATTTGAGTCCTAAATTGTCTTAGATTGAGTCCTTAGAAAGCAATGTGATTTATTCGTAATACTGAACACTATTCATAAATAACGAAGCACTGCTTGATTTAAAGGCACTCCTCTGCCATCGTGCATGTGTCAGATCTCTGTGTAGGTGGGTTTTAAATCGAGTGTAACTGAAGTCTTTTGCCTGCCTTGTTGTTATATAGCTCTTTAATTTCAAGTATGATGTAAATAGATTTCCCAAAGCAGCTGCACATCGTGATACCTGTAAAGCTGTTTGATAAATAGTACAGAACCCTGCAGTCCTGGTTTTGATCCCTCTCTCAAAACTGGAGCTGGCATTCTTGTTTGATTATACTTCTTTGACATCGGTGTGAGAATTGTAAAAGCTGTATGATTAATTTTCTGTAACAGTTTTGGGAGAATATGGGTTTGCTAATTGCAGAATTTTGTAGAATGTGAAAAGTACCATTTGTTTTCCCTTAGCTTTACCCTGAGGTACTGTGTACAAAATGTAACCACTACAATGTCTTTTACCTTAGTGTTTCTTACACTAATGTTTCATGAATAAATGATGAATGAGAAAATGCAGATTTTTTGTTCTTCAGTGGCCCATTATTATATTCATTCATTCATTATCTGTAAGCGCTTATCCAGTTCAGGGTCACGGTGGGTCCAGAGCCTACCTGGAATCATTGGGCGCAAGGCAGGAATACACCCTGGAGGGGGCGCCAGTCATTCACAGCGCAACACACATTCACTCTCACACACACATTCACACCTACGGACACTTTTTTTGAGTCGCCAATCCACCTACCAACGTGTTTTTGGACTGTGGGAGGAAACCAGAGCACCCAGAGGAAACCCATGCGGACACAGAGAGAACACACCAACTCCTCACAGCCAGCCACCTGGAGCGGGAATTGAACCCACAACCTCGAGGTCCCTGAAGCTGTGTGACTGCGACACCACCTGTGCCATTATTATATTGTCATCTGAATAAAAGCCACCACTAGATGTCGCTATTGGTCACATTAAATTAATGCTCCTTGTACATATGTCTGCAAGTCAACCCAATTAAAACTACTAGTTGGTATCAAATATAATCGCTTGAAGGTTAGAAACAAATAATTCACATCAATAAAGGACAAGAGGGCGTTTAGATTTCTGATGGTATTATTTTTCTGTCACAGCAGGAAAAATCTGCCAAACATAAAAAATAAAAAGTTCTTTCAAAAGTATATGCATGTGTATTCTGGTACATCAAGACTGCAGAGGAAAAATAGAATTCAAATTCCAAGCCATAGCAAAATAAACCAACCACAATCTCACACATTTCTCCCCAGTGACTGAATTCCGTCCGAGTGTAAGGAGCTTTAGGACAGGACTTTGTTGGTCTTTTCTCAGGGGAGAGTATGTGAAACGGATTTGCAGAAATCAGAGAATGTTCACGTTCTATCAGTTCCACCATTCAATAATCAACAAACCTTATATCATCAATATTGGTGAGGGTCCCATTTGCAGCTGTTCAGTCCTCTCCCCTTGACGTCTAAACCTGTACTGAGCCTTTGAAATACAGCACTGTTTATGAAGGGCACAGAGGTGCTGAACCACAACAAGTTGTAACAACTGGTCCCAAACCCCCCTTTCACTGTCTAGACACTTCAAGGACTCCCTCCCCAAACATAATCACCTCAACATCAGAAAAACCAGGGACATGCAGAGACTGTGACTCCACAAAACTAAGGCCATTTCTATGGAAACCCCTCGTATCACTTCACTCCTTTTCCTTGAACACAGAGTAAACACTCACCTCATGAATAACACTGTGCTGACTATAGATTGTGACCAAAGTATATCAGCTTTGATTGCTAACTGCAGCCACCACTCACAGAGTGCTGGATAATGGGAGGCACAGTAAGGCTCCATTCTTTCCCTCTCATTAGCAAAATGGACTTGGGGAAAAAACCACAGTAGCCGACAATGGGAAAGGAATCCCTTTTCCACAAACATTTCAGTTTAAACTCTAACACACAGCTTAACCTTAAATGAGTGTGTGGTACTTGCTAATGGACTGGCGTGCATGGGCATGAAGACTAGAGAGTCATTGTGGTCCATTTCCCATACAATAAGTAGAGTCCCAAATTTCACACTTGCATTTTATGTACTTGTGCATGTGGATACGCTTTCAGAATCTACTGCACAAGATCGCTATTCACAAACGCACACTTAAACCCACGCTGCATATGTGGCAAAGCATATTATTCCACAGGTTTATGAACTGCTGATGCAGTTTTGCAAATATTGGGAAGGGTTCCTGTCACAGTGTGATACAGTATATTTGCACAATAGCAGTCTTCCTAAATACAGAAATATCCAGAAAGATTTAGATGCATTTCTCAAATAAACAAAAGAAACCCTTCTGACATGCACTTTTATACATCCCCTCCGTCTCGTGTCCTTAGCAGAGTCCTCCTGCATCCTTCTCTCAGGATGGCCATCATTAAAAAGTGAAGGATGCCAACTGTCTGTAAATGTCTTCCCTTCTTTCTGAACAGGAGTTTTTAGACCAGGAGAGCGACAGAGAGAGTAGCTGTAGTGTTGGTCCGAAATGTTGCACAGTTTTGTAATTGTATCTTTCCCAAATCTATCCTGTGATACGTCTCTCAGGCTCCAGGGGTTCCAGCAGGGTTTATAAGTGGGTCTCCACCCTCGACGGTGTCCCGAGTGGGGGTCTGTGCGCTAGGCTCAGCAGTGATGACAATGGTGTTCTCGTCCACCAGTTCACAGGTTGGGTTGGCAAAGGCAGAGAGAGGGAGTGTGATGCGATGCATCTCGCGCTCATACACTCGCTGCTCATGCTGTTTTTTCAGGTCACGACCCCTGCAGAGGAAAACACAAGCTCGGGTCAATAACAGGTAAAGTGTTTCTTGTATATGTGCAACAGTTAAAGAATCCTGAACACATCCCTCCCCTAAACTTTAGCCATGTTTTGAAGAATATAATAACAGCTGTGTACTCAAACCTGCTAATAGTGTGTAGGTGAGATGCAGAACAAAACTCAAAATGGAGTCTAGATACTTCAAAGTTTCTTAACAACTCATTTCATTTAACTGCAGTCAGGAGGCAGCATTTAATCGAATTCAAGAAGTCTTCTATTACATAATGCAGTTATTCAACACTCTCTGCACAGCTGAGGTTCGTTTTGCTCTTAAAGATTTTCACAGCATTCTCTGAATGAAAGGAACATGTTCTGGTTCCTCTTCAGGAACAGCTTGTATTTGATTTCTGAGAGGATCTTTAGAAAGTGGTATTATATTTAGAAGCCCTTACTGGGTGCAGTGTGGAGCGCCAGCACAAGACTGTGACTTGGTTTGCTGCCGAGGGCTTGTGTGTATTTTTAGTCGACACCATTAATCTGCTGTAGTAGTGTGGAGAGGCTGTATTCGACCAATGAAGTAGCAAAGCTGAGCCAGTGGTGCAGGCTCAGACACTGACAACAAAATGATGGATAACCTTCATTCCCAGCATTTATTAGAAGCAGTACGGGGTGATGATGCAGTCTGAACCGACAGACGCTCATGGCAGGAAAGGGCGACACCTTGGACATTCTCCTCTTTCACTCTCCTCATTCTTTAGGTTTTTTCCTCTCTCTTCCTCAGTCGCCTCCTCTCTTTTCCTTCTCAACTGTGATGAACAAGCCTGCAGTGTGTTACACAATCATCCCGTCTCTCTAGGTGCCTGCAGTGAGCACTGTATTAACAACGGTTCAGTGTTCACTAGGGTTGGGCGATGCAAAGGGAACATCTTATACCATGATATTTGAAAAAAAATTAATTTATTGTCCACTTATCCAATTCAGGGTCGCAGTGGGCAAGGAGCCTACACAGAATCACAGGCCACAAGGCAGGGATACATCCTGGAGGGGGCGCCAGAACGTTGCAGGGCAAAACACACTCACACGTTCACTCACATACAATTATATCCTCTAAAAATGTGTTTTGAGCTGGAGTTTGCTGTAAAAACTCTGCTGTGGTGTGCTAAACCACAAGTGCCTGTTATGCTTCTATACCGCGTAGAACCCGCCTTATTTCGCTTACTTTTGAACTCTTCTGTTCCTCCAGTACCAGTCACTAAAATTTACTCTCTAGCAGTAGTGCAGAAGGTTTTGAGGTCAAACCTTTCCAGGTGAAACAGGTTAATGACAAACTGAAAACATACAAGATATACAGAGCATATTTGGTGGAGAAAGTAATAATTGTGGTATAATAGGTATTCTTCACAAGATAATAGTTAATAATATGTATTTAGAGATTCAGTGCAGTATTTCTTCCTGCATTGCAATAAATACATTCCTCATTCTGCTTACTCTTCTCCTTGTTCACAAAGCAACTTACATGCTAACAGCTTCCCTTCATGAAGAAACATCAGTTTACCGAACATGGTAAAGTGAGTGGGTTCTAAGGCCAAGTAAACATGCATTACAGAACACGCAAAGAGAACTAAAATTCAGGCAAAAATTGCTGTAGGATGGGAAGCCTTCAGTTGTGTAAATAATAGATGACTGCTCTCGTATTATTTCATAAATGCCTTGTAATAATCCATTGTTAAGGATGCACACACGTTATGTGCACAGGTCTATGTAGCATCAATTACATCACATCTGTAATATTATTATCAGGTTGATTGTGAATCATCAACAATATCTGATTACATCTCCCTGTTCCTCAGATCTAATTGCCATGTAATTACTATGTGATTCCTAATTGTATTCCTGTACTTAGTAGCACATGGGATATCACTGATTCAAAATACACTTATAATGTATTGTATATAATGTATATAATGATGAAATAAAGAGTTCCTCTACAAAACTGTATGGATGACATAACAGACCTGTCACAAGTGGTAAGCTTCTCAACATTGCGTGCTGCCTATGTTCATTAGTATTGAGCCACTTAAACAGAAAGATAATAATGACAGAGGCAGATAATCACAACTGACACACAAGCAGAGACAAAAAGCTTCAAGGGCAGCAGCCGGGTGCCCTGCCAGAGCTTCCATTAGACACAAACAGAAGAGTGGCCACTAACCATTGATCCAAGGCCAAACCTGGTTTTTGCTGATGTAAACGGACCAGGTCCATTTTCTCTACAATCATGCCTGAAGTAAGACTGAAAAACACTGATCTGAGAGCAGATTTGTGTAAGAGTTTAACTGATACATCATTTGTTGAACCCAATCTACAAATATTAAGGTTACACTGATTTAATATTCTTGGTAGAAAATCTGGTAGTGTAAATATAGGATTAATTATCAACATTATTTTAAGTACAACATGAAATAACAAGGTCCTACAGCAGTGACAGTCCTGTGCTTCAAAAGTCACTATTATCATTTCTCCTATCCAGTTCACTTCAGTGTGTGCTCAGTCAACTGACTGGAAAATAAGCTTATATAAAGTAGATAAACACAAAGTGCATCTCTCTCTCTCTCTCTCTCTCTCTCTCTCTCTCTCATGGGATACAAATGAAAATGAAAACAAATGAAAACTGTAAAAGGTTAATGTCGATGGATTTCTTTGCAAATTTCCTTACATATCACATATTTATAATTTTTTTTCCAGATTTCTTTCCCCCACAGAAAAAATATGTGCAGGGATATTTTCTACAGACCTGCAAAGTCGCATTTTATCTTCTCTCAATCTGAGCATATGTGTACATGTTTTAACGTGTGTGTGTGTATGTGTGTGTGTGTGTGTGTGTGTGTGTGTGTGTGTGTGTGTGTGTTTGTGTGTGTGTGGGAGGCCTTGCCTCCTGCTGAAACATTCTGTTCCTGTACTCACCTTTGCTGAAAAGCACACGTGCTCATGTCCCTCCCATAATCTCCACTTGAGCTCTCAAAACAACCCCTCCCACACAAAATGCTTAAAAACAGACAGCATTTCACAACTCTCAAAACATCCTCTACAATTAACCACAGCAGGACACTCAATAGCCGTTAGGAACCATGTGAGGTTTTAAAAATGTTTATGCAATTACTTTAAACCAGACCAGCCAGTATTTTACAGTAGGTTTAATTCTGCTGGTCTCTTCCTGCCCTGCTTCTGAACAAGCTGTGCTTTGTGGGGTTTTTTTTCTTGCTCAGTAAATAAAATGCATTATTGTGTGTGAAACAGAGTACTGACCGTTTATAAAAGTAGCCCACTGTGATTCCCACTCCCAGTAGGATAATGATTCCCATCATTAAAATGGCTAGAACATAGCCTGAAAGAGAAGAGCAGAGTTAATCAGCATTTAAGAGCCAATCATTAAAGAGTTTAATTCACGTTTTACAAAACAAAACAAAAAAACATTAAAAGCAGCAGCAGCAGCAAGAGTCTTACAGCTTTAAAAAGGCTCTCATTGTCAAACATTATTTTGAATAATTTTGTGATATTGTCTAAAACAGTGGCACGCCAAATGACTTTAAAAAAATGCCACTTAACTAAAGTACTAATTAATAACTGAAAATCTGAAGCTGAAAAATGTTCATGTGTAAACTACATAATGTTTCACTGTTTTCATTTTTAAGCTTTAATAAAATCCAACACGGTTTACGAATAAACGGTAGTTCAGTAGGAAGTAGGAAAGGCTGGGGCAGCATTCCCTTGCGTCTTATTTCCAAGGAGGGAACACGATCTCCCAGTATTTTGCAAAGTCCATGTAAAGAAAGCCCAGTTTCAGCTTCTTATTGATCGTAAGCGAAGGTTAGAGACAGACGTGAGTAATTTGGACTTTTTTGCAGAAAAGGACAAAGTGGAAACGAAGAAAAACAAACCGAGACCAACCCAGCGAAATACACCTAATGTGGCCGATCTTCGCATCATTAGAGTCCAAAAACACTGTTTAACAGAGCCACGCCTCCGTCACCTACTGACACAAGTGCTGAGAGCTGCTGTGAGCACCTGCTTCAAGTGTCACACTGTTCTCACCTATAGTCTATTAAAGTGTATATTAAGCTCTCTTCATGTTTCAGAAATGCTTATTTCCCCCAATTTGTACCTATATGTGCTCATAAATGTATAATTGTGTATAAGACCTACTGTTTAGGCCTAATCATTTGTATGTGCTCTATAGATTTTTTTTGTAGGTAGGGCTTTGATTTGATAACAGGTGATTCTTGGTCTAAAAAGTTTGAGAACCACTGGTACACTTTCAGTGGTGGTTTTGGATTATAAATGAATAACTTTGTTGAACAGTCCATTTCACAACCAACGTAAAGAAATGAAGATTCGGTACAATGATGCATTTCATATCTAATCATTCAGAATATATTATTATTATTTTTTTAATCCGTTTAATCTACTCCGTTTGTAAACGCATACAAATACAGCAGAGGTTGGGATTCTGACTTTGGAACATCCCTACAGTAATCTCCCAGGACCTACCTGTAGTCCCCAAGTCCTTCTTCTTCTTTGGTCCAGTCCTGACCCTCTGACTGACCCCCATCACCGGCTGCACTGCAGCGCCCTCTGGTTGAGCGGGGACGGACTTTGTCTGGTCCACTGTCTCTGACTTGCCAGAGGTGGGCACTGGAGAAGGGGCCGGAGCAGCTGGTGGCAATACTTCCTTCAAGCTATCATCTGTGGGTCAAAAGATCATATGCCTGAATACATATTCAGACAGGTTTTATGAGATAAAATCTGAGTTATTCATTTTGAATTAAGTGTGGATTTTTGTTGCTCTGAAAAGCCCCCTCTGTTATTAGCTCTGAGTTGGTAAGTACATGTCTTTCAACTGGCTGCACGTGTGGGGTCTGAAAAGCATTCACTGCTGTTGTAGAGAAGGCACATGTTAAAGTCACTGACCTTGGATTTCATAAAAACATATATGGGTTTACATCTTTTCTGGACTTGAAGACAAAGCATAGATAGACTGTCTCTGCTCAAGCAGCTTTTATGCAAGGCTAAACAGTACATCATAACAAAACATTTATAGCAGTATTGGCTCTTGCAAAAATATTAAATTACAGAAAGCTACAATATGCTAACCTATCATCAAATACGTGTGTTTTGGTTTTGTGAGCATCTTGACCAATCACACCTCTAGGTTCTCCCCATGTCTACATGGGTTTCCTCAGGGTGCTCCGGTTTTCTCCCACTGTCCAAAACAAATGTCGGTAGGTGGATTAGCTACTCTAAAGAGTCCCTAGGTGTGAGTGTTCTATTCTGGACGTAAATACAGAGATAATTAGTGTAATTGTAAAAATGTTGAGTCATTTTGCCTTGTATGCTGTATTATATGAATGCCTCAAGTCACATATCATCTCCGCTAACAACTTTCTGTGAAGTAGATTTATGCATTTAACCCTTCACAATGTCTGGGTCTGTTTCATCCACTAAGAGCAGCTGATTTATTATGTTTCCCTGCAATTGAGCATTAACATTTCACAACAAACCAATTGGAATGACTTAAGGGCTTTTCTGAAAAAACAGGGGACTTCCTTTATAACAGACAGACTGTGCAAACTTTGATATTCCTCTCATTCCTTCGCTATGAGCAAATTACTATGAAACTTTATGTTTTGCTTTTAAAATAAGCAGTGCTATACACAACAAGCTATAATCAATCGTGTTGCAGAAACCAGATGATCCACTTCCTGTCGTCGTTGTCCCCACCCACTCACGCCTTTAAGAAAGTTGTTTACCAACTCTGCTGGAGTTACACTGCATGAGGTCACAACAGGCCCAGCCATTCAGCGCCTGTCTCTGTGGTAAGCATTAAACTCTCATCCAATCAAAGGCAGAGGGGCATGTCATCCCCCTGTACTTGCACAGCTGCTAAACAAGTTTTCTTGTGCATGTGACTCTTTGTCTTTGTCTCTGAACAGAGGCCAAGCCTGATATTAATGTTTAACTTGATCTGTCTTGGCCAACACAAAAGCTAAGGGCAGCACTTAGAAAGCAGCTTGATTTTTAGATGAAGAGTTACCAACTGGCCCACTAAACTCAATAACATCAGATAACTGTTAATGTCCTTATATGCCTCCACTTCGTGTCCTTACACTGATTAATCCAGCAGCTTGACTTTGTTTTTATACACACCAAGGCTACAGCTTTAGTAGATGGCCAAATAAGGGGCTGATGAACAGGACAAGACACACTCTGAAGAGGGCAAATTGCAAACAAGCTCAGGTCCACCCGAGCCTGCTGAGTGTGTCAAATGTGGACACAACAATCATATCACAGTCTGAGTGTTTACTCTGAGGGAAAACCTAAAAATACACTCAAAGCTGGAGATGTTTTCTGAATGTTCCCGCTAATTAGGGCTTCAAAGTGTGGTGCAGTGTCCACTGGAGCTGAAGCTGCATATACTGTGAAATTTCTACATCCCGTTTAAAGCATTTTGTGATTTTGTAACGGAAATGCAAAGTTATGTAAATAATAATAGCATATTAGCATTATTAGTCTTAAAATCAGGACATTTTCTTTGCTCATCAGAAGAGATTCAACGCTGTGCTTTGAAGGACTGGCGCCCCCTCCAGGGTGTATTCCCACCTTGCGCCCAATGATTCCAGGTAGGCTCTGGACCCACCGCGACCCTGAACTGGATAAGCGCTTACAGATAATGAATGAATGAATGATCCCTTCTTGTCATGTAAATTTGCATGTTAAAGCATGTTTTCTGTAGCATATAATGCGAATTCACAATTCTTTCCTCAGCTCTTTTGACATGATAACTGCTGTGTACTATTAAAAATGACATTTGTTATTTTATGCAACCACACTTAGCCTAAAAATTAACTTCGTCTAAAAATGGCAAGAACAAACTGCAATTATTCTAATGTGTTCACTGAAAAAGAACACTGTGTTTATGCATAAGTTATGAACAGATCTAAAATGGCTACCTTGGCAAGAATCAATGGTGCATGCCTCTCTCTCGGGTAAACCATCTGGTCTGGAAATGTAGCACCAGGGCCCATCAGAGCCATCAGGATTACGACAGAAACTATGGTCCCCAACACCTGCGAACAAAGAAATAGTATGATTTATAGAACAATACAGATTTGAATGTAGGAGCTGACAAAGCTTTTCTATCTGACCTTTATAGAGACCATCAAAAAGAAACTGAATTAAACGATTCAGTGATATTTTCTCATAGAAAAGCCATCCATTCATTGTCTGTAACCGCTTATCCATTTCAGGGTCACAGGGGGTCCAGAGCCTACCCGGAATCACAGGGATCACACTGTGGAGGGTGCGCCAGTCCTTCACTGTGCAACACATTCACTCACATATTCATACTTATGGACACTTTCGAGTAGCCAATCCATGGGTTTTGGACCATGGGAGGAAACTGGAGTACCTGGAGGAAACCCACATGGACAAACCACTAAACTCCTCACAGACAGTCACCCGGAGCAGGACTTGAAGCCACAAACTCCAGCCTGCTGCACCACTATGCCGCCCTAGAACACCCATTCAAATAAACTAAAAAGTTAGCTTTGCTAGCTGTATGTTTCTTTTTCCAATCCTTTCCTATCTTTTTCCTATGTACTTTTGTACATTTATTGCAGTGTGCAAAATCAGAGACCAACCTTTATTTACTCAATAAAGGATTAAATTATCTATCAAATATAAGTCATTAATGGGCGGGTGGGGTGAGTGTGAGAACACCACTCACTGCAGTGTGTCTAAAACCTATTTGCGAAGAGAAAAAAACAAACGCCCCCCCAAAAAATAAAAAGAAGAAGAAAATTGGTAAATCTAACAAAGAAACCAATTTCAGAAAAGACTGGCTGCCAGTCTTTAACATTACAAAATGTGTTTCTTGGATTGTGAGAAACAGAAAATGCAAACAAATGAACTTTGGAGATGTAGAAAAATACACTGCAGATGCTGAAAGCTTTTCTTTTCCCCAAGTTGTTGCCACTATGAGTTTCTTTTAAACTTGTGTTGTCTTTTTTTCCTGATGTTTTAAAATGAATTATGTATAATTTTGCTTGTAAGGACATAAAGGTGGTGTCTGACTTGAGTCAAGTTCTGCAGTGCACATAGTTAAAGGGATACTTCTCACCTGCGTCTGAATCTGCGTGGTTCTGAACGTCATAGTCTCTGGTCGTGTTGATCCAGTTCAAACAAAGCTTTCCTGAGGAGGATTTCTGTTGCGTTCCTCTGTACTCCACACCGCCGGAGTCCTTTATACATTCTGGAAAATGTTCAAACGTGATGAAGGAATATAAAACACAGACCTCATTCACATACAAAATACAGGGTTTGAATAACCATTTATCAGAGAAAAACGAGCAGTATCCAGACCAGCGGCTAATGCGTGTGCAAATTAAAGTTGATATATTATCTAAGCATTATGTTTCCTTGGTTTTTTATCGCTAATATAAAACGTTTTCCCAAAACGCCTGCTTTATTCACAATGACCGTTGCAGGATAAGAAAACTGTGAAAAGAACACGAGGCTGTGCATTCAGCCTATAAACAGATAGAAACTAATAAACTGACGACAAAACATCGACACCTTCCCGGACTAACGCGTTTTAAAACTTTTAAAAAGCGTACAGGAGAGAACAAAGGGTTCCTTACCTTCGACTGGTGAAGAAAAGGCAAAAACAAGGCAGAGAAGAAAGACTACGTGTCCAAGAGTGGTCATTTTAACGCTTTATAGCGTGTTTATTAGCTACAGGCTGCAGTTCATATCGATTTAAAGCTGCACTGAGCTGCGTGTTTTTCTCAACGAAGCTTTCAACCTCTCTCTTTTTCTCTCAGGGTAGAGCTCTGTTCGTAAACATCCCTCTCCTCCCTCCTTTTCTCTTTCACTCCCTCTCTACGTCAGCAAAAAGGCTTTTTCACCCCCAGTGGCAGGCAATTCCTCTGTACCAAACGTTATTGTACAATGGTTAGTAAATAATCATTCTTCTATGGTCGCTGCACCGAGGGATTTGCCATTTTCTGTGGCTGTGTCTCTGTTGTGGGTGGGGTTCAGGAACAGTAGCTTCAAAATCAATTAACGTATTTGTTTGTTCATAATCTCCGTAGAAAAGCATGACATGAAATGGCGTGATCCAAAACAGCTGCATACAAACATCTTCTTAATGCTAGCGTCGGCCTGATGGGTCTTCACAGGACATTGCCACCACCACTTGAATGCTAAGGCTGCTCACACATTCACTCACTCACGTTTAACAAAATGCCCTAAAAGTGGTTCCCTACTTTACTTCAATGCTCCTTGTCCATGTTATTGTGGGCATTAAAACACAACATGTCAAAATATATCTGTCAACACTGTGTAGTGAATAAACCAACAGAATGTTTCAAAATGTCTGACAAAATCAGTTTCCATTAATGGCCATTACTTTTCATGAAATATTTTGTCTGACATTAAAGATGTGAAGATTTTTTATCAGAATATGAGATTCTTATTAGTTGAGATCTCACTGAGGAGTGTTGACTTGACTCTTTTTACCTCCGCACATAAAGGCAACCTTCACAATTTATTCATTCATTATCTGTAAGCGCTTATCCAGTTCAGGGTCGCGGTGGGTCCAGAGCCTACCTGGAATCATTGGGCGCAAGGCGGGAATACACCCTGGAGGGGGCGCCAGTCCTTCACAGGGTAACACACACACACTCATACATTCACTCACACACTCACACCTACAGACACTTTTGAGTCGCCAAACCACCTACCAACGTGTGTTTTTGGACTATGGGAGGAAACTGGAGCACCTGGAGGAAACCCATGCGGACACGGGGAGAACACACCAAACTCCTCACAGACAGTCACGGGAATAGAGCGGGAATCGAACCCACAACCTCTAGGTCCCTGGAGCTGTGTGACTGCTCACCATGCCACCATGCCATGCCACCTCACCTTCACAAATGTTTTTAAACAAAACATTCTGAGGATGTTTCCGCAGTTTACACAACTACAAAACTAAACAATTCGAGTTACAAATTAGTTTCTGTGGTAATTCAAACAGGGTATAAACACTTACAGACAGGTTAAACTTCAGGCACATGCAACAGTTGTTGTTTTTCCCTGAAAAATATGACTCTACCTTAAAAGAATAGGAGCTTCTGAATGTAAACAAACAGAGAGAACTGTTTTCCTAGATGTCCCATTAAATAAGCACAAGCACACAGCTCATGGAACTGAAATGTAACTGCACTAAATCACTAATGAAATTTAATGAAATGTTCTCCAATGGGTGGTGTAAAGAGCTACGTATCAAATACTGTCCTTGTTATTGCCACTCTTTATTATTTTTAACCTTTAAATCACAAGTGGCCATTTATATCTTGTCAACACTGTGTAATAAACAGATCAACAAAGAGGGTCCAAAATCACTTATTAATCTGCTAGCCACTCTCATAGGTGCTGTTTGTTTGAAGAAGCATTCAGTACATTCACTGTTGGTCCTAAATTGTCTGGCACAGCAGTACGGGCTCTGCTGAGTTTCCTGCTGTTGTGCTTGGCCATCTGCTGTGCCTGAAGCTCCTGAGCTTGTGGCTGGTATGCTACACCAGGCATTTACCTTGAATTTGCCAAGTGTGATTCTGGATCCCCTCAAATTCTGAGATTACATCTCACTTCTGACAACAATGTGACGGATTAGTCAAAGTAGATGATGGTAACATCTTTTTTAACTAGACATTTTATTCAATCAAGAACGCTACACATCCCAGGCATTAACAGTGCACTTGACTTTCTGGAACCAAGGAGAGTCTCCTAAAAAAGGTGTGGGATGTGCATCATGTGAGTTTCCCATAGCCCTGCCTCCTTAAACATCTACCAAAAAACATGTGAACGCCACAGTGTCTTTGTATGTTTTTGATGTAATGATGAATAAAAACAGAAATTGCTGAGCTTCTGCCCCTTTTCCCATCAATGTAAGGCCACAGGCTTTATTAATCAAAGCACAGTGGCACAAACGAATGAGGGATAATGCCTTTTGTTACTGTAGCAGAGAAACCCCCACCATTAAACACTGGCCTTTAGAGAGTAGGATCTGGATGGTCATATGACAGTCAGCAATGGACATACAAATTTTCCAGCAGCTGCTCTCTTTCTCACAGTCAGACACACACTCTCTCTCTCTCTCTCTCTCTCTCTCTCTCTCTCTCTCTCTCTCTCTCTCTCTCTCTCTCTCTCTCTCACCATTTCCTATTATTTGCTAATTTAAACCATGTACATGCTCATCTAGTGTTAGATAATTACTGTTATAAACACAATTAATTAATGTTCTGTATACACTCCAGAGTTATACTGGGTAAGGCACCAAACCAGAGTCATTGAGAACAAGCCAGGAGCACATCCAGGACAGAGCGCTGGTTCATCACACCGTATCATACACTTACACATATGGATAGTTTTGAATAGCCAATCCAACTATCATGTTTATGAACACTGGGAGGAACCCAAAGCAGAAACATGAAGGACACACCAAACACTTCACATATAGTGACCTGAGGCAGTGTTTAAACCCACAACCCCAGAATCGTGGAACTGTGTGACAGTAACATTAGCTGCTCGTTATTGTTTTCCAAATATATTCTGGTATCTCAAAATGAAGTGTGCTTTAAAAGACTCTGATTATCTGTGCTAAAGTCCTGTAGAAAATTTGTTTAGTTTGATCCAGTCCAATGAAAAAATACATAATATTGAAATATATGTATTAAAGTAGCTTATCGTTTCTGTAAAATTTAAATAAATTAATTAATAAATAAAATAAAATTCTCCAAATAACCCAAAATGGTACATTTTCAGGAGAAAGAAAACCCAAGTCATTTACATGTAAACACATCTGTCATTTTTTAGATATGTCAAAAAATCAGACACTTTTTCATTTTTTTTGACAGTGATAGTATGCAGATGGAAACATTTTTTAGAAAGAATTTTAAAATGCTCTTTCAAATTGTCTTCATCACTCAGTACAAAATAATTAATGCAAAATTGTATACAACAAATATACCACTCTATGTGAAATATATTAGTACATTAACTCTTGTGCAAAATCAGAGGATCTTCCAGTTATTTAACTGTTTACAGCCGGTAAGTACAAGTTATTCATTGTAAGAACGGATTCATACCTTTGAGGAAATTATGTAACAGTCAGTCCAATTGCCTCAGTAAGGCGTAGTGGGTAGTGTTGCAGTCACACAACTCCAGGGACCTGGATGTTGTGGGTTCAAGTCCCACTCCGGATGACTGTCTGTGAGGAGTTCGGTGTGTTCTCCCCAGTCCAAAAACACACCTTGGTAGGTGGATTGGTAAAAAAAAAGTGTCCTTAGGTGTGAGTGAATGTGTGTGTCGCCCTGTGAAGGACTGGCGCCCCCTCCAGGGTGTGTTCCTGCCTTGCGCCCAGTGATTCTGGGTAGGCTCCAGAACTCACTGTGCTCCTGAACTGGTGGTTAAGGACAATGAATGAATGATTAAGCTTGATAAATGGTTAAACCTATTAACAAATATGTTCTGAAGCTGACATTCTTGTGTCGACTGATGAAGAAAACAAAGAAAGGTGAGTGTCAACAAGCACTGAGGTTTAACAATGCAGATATAAGCGGGTTCACTATTTGGCAAATGACAGGTCACTGATAACCTTTCTATTTATGGGTTATAAATGATTATTAACCCAATTAATAACCATTAAAACAGATTCTAAATAATTTCTGAACATTTATAAGTGTAGTCTTATTCTAAATAGGTACCAATACATTTTCACACACTGTTTAATATAGCTTATTAAATAAAAAAATGGGAACAGACTTGCAACATCCAGCAGACCACCAAAACTGTCACATGAACAAGAAAATTAATCTTAGCTCTTGCTTCAGATCTGAAAATTTTCCTCAGGTGTTTGGCTGTCCATCCTTTACTGAGAGTAGAAGTCACAATATACTAAATACTCTGGCACTGAAATTTGAACTAGAATACTTAAACTAGACACCTGAGAGGTGGAGTTGGTTTCACATCAACTGAAGATGGAGAAAATGCATAGTTAACTTTCTGAAGTGCCTGTATAATTTTATGTTGATTTATTCTATTGGTTTTCCTGACACTGATCAATATAGTCATTTATATTTTGCTGTTAAATGATTACATAGAGGGCGGCATGGTGGCGCAGCAGGTAATGTCGCAGTCACACAGCTCCAGGGACCTGGAGGTTGTGGGTTTGATTCCCGCTCCGGGTCACTGTCTGTGAGGAGTTTGTGTCTTCTCCCCGTTTCCTCCGGGTGCTCCGGTTTCCTCCCACAGTCCAAAAACACACGCTGCAGGTGGATTGGCGACTCAAAAGTGTCCGTAGGTGTGAGTGTGTGAGTGAATGTGTGTGTGTCTGTGTTGCCCTGTGAAGGACTGGCGCCCGCTCCAGGGTGTATTCCCGCCTTGCTCCCAATGATTCCAGGTAGGCTCTGGACCCACCGCGACCCTGAATTGGATAAGCGGTTACAGATAATGATTACATAGAGGGCGGCACGGTGGTGCAGAAGGTAGTGTCGCAGTCACACAGCTCCAGGGGCCTGGAGATTGTGGGTTCGATTCCCGCTCCGGGTGACTGTCTGTGAGGAGTTGGTGTGTTCTCCCTGTGTCTGTGTGGGTTTCCTCAGGGTGCTCAGGTTTCCTCCCACGGTCCAAAAACACATGTTGGTAGGTGGATTGTCAACTCAAAAGTGTGTGTGTGTGTGTGTGTTGCCCTGTGAAGGACTGGCGCCCCCTCCAGGGTGTATTCCCGACTTGCGCCCAATGATTCCAGGTAGGCTCTGGACCCACCGTGACCCTAAACTGGATAAGCGCTTACAGATAATGAATGAATGAATGATTACATAGATTAAATGCCTGAAAAGTCTCAGACATTCGCATGATAATGTAAACTATTTTCAGAAATAATTTGTGTTGACCCAAATAAGGATTTAGCTGCAGTCTCTGACTCAATAAAGTCTAATTGTTTCATCGTGTGGACACAAACCACCGTATACTGGGCTCACTAAGGCATTCTAGAGAATGGTAGTAAATAGTCACATAATAATTGGACCAGATGGTCAGCTTCATATTCCGCACTACACTCCTGCCAGACAGCTCACACGCACACATGCACACGCACACACACGCACACGCACACACACACATGGGACAGCTCCCTTCAGACATCCTAATTAATACCACAAAGTTTCCTAAATAAAATGAGGCAGTGGTTTGGTTCTAGTGGATTTTTCTGGTAAAGTATTTCCTTTCAGACCTACAGTGTTTTTACTGAGGTGACTGGTGGGGCTAGTTTTATTTCTTGATTTAACCAAAGCTGAACTTTCAAAAGTGGGAAGAAAAACACCTGGATAGTTATAAGATATTTTCAGAATGTAGAAGAATATACTCTAATGTTTTACAGTCAGCGTAAGAGGATAATAGGACGTTCAGTAGTATACATATTTGTTACTAAATTTTCACAAGTATTGCACTCATATGCTACAAGAAAAACTGTGGCTCCACATTCTATTAAAGCAATAAAGCTCTAAAATGCTAAGGTTATTTCTCCCCAGTTTAATCACGTCCATTGTCTCAGACTCCCTCCAATCACACAATGCCACCAAACTGAGAGGGTGAAGACAAGTAGCGCATTTCTTCCAACTGTAAATACAGTAACAACTAGGAAGCTCAACATGGTTGAATAAGAATGTGAACTGCCCAGATCTGCCAGATCTAAATGTTACACAGGAACACAGCAAGTGTGTGGGATTAGCAATGACCAAACTGAGAAAAATAAGCTTGTTCAAATGCTAAATAAATTATAATGATGCTTATTGTTTTTTATTTAGGTTTAGGTGGGGGACGTGAAAGAACAGTGCTTTCTATACAATAAAACTGTACAACAAAAACAAGATAAACATAATAACATACAAATCAACAAACAGAAATGCTATGAAGTAAATCAAATAATCAAATGTTTTAGTAGAATTTTACATGCAGGCAAGGGACAGAGTTTTATATTTACTTTTTAATTCTGTTGCTGGGCCACACACTGATGCCCTCAGTCCTGATGCATAAAAGCATTTCTCAATGCACACAGGCGTTGTGTGGCAACTGAGAGTGGTTTTGTGAGCGATAAATCAACTCCTGCCCTCTGCTGTGGTCACTTCACATGGCAGATGGATCCTTAATGAGGCATAAAGGATGCTGTATTCTCCACAGCTTCACTTAGAAACTCCATCTCCTGCTCTGCCATCACAGCAACCATTACATCACTGCAACACCCACCAAAATAACCACTTAGTACCAGCACTGAGAGAAACCTGATCACAGCTCAGAGAGAGAGAGAGAGCGAGAGAGAGATGCTTTGTGTTTATCTACTTTATATAAGCTTATTTTCCTGTCGGTTGAGTGAGCAGACACTCTGGAGAGAGAGATAGAGAGATGCTCTGGGTTGGTATTGGGCAGTGTAAACCAGTCAGAGCGAGAGAGCAAGAGAGAGCTTTTAAAGCTCAGTCACAGACCACAGCTCTGTTCTCAGCCAGTTATAATGTTATAAACACAAATTATCTCATCACCAGACCCTCCCAAATACATCCATCTGCTTCTGAAGGGCAAATAGCTTAAAGCATCTTCAAAAATAAGGCTGTACAATGTCAGAAAAACAATGTCAAGGATACATATTCAGTACATTTAGTTACGGAACATAACTCCACCTTATTCTATTATAATTGTAGTTTTTAAAATTGTGTTGATTTCATATGCCCAGTTTAATCTCCATGACGTACATTGTGTTGTTTAATTTTACACAGTTCTATAATGAATCTTCTGGAGAAGAGAATGTAATGTATCTCAGCTACGTTCATAAATACATGGGTTGATTTAAAAACGTTAGCCCTGGCTTGTTCTCCTGCTGGTCACATTTGTGGATCAGGCTGCATTTGTGTGTGGATCTGGTAAAATACGAAAGGAAAGTCTCAAAATCCAAAAACCATTGATTACAAATGTACAAATCGAGACTGTCTTTACAAATATATGCAATGTACATTTAAACAAATGTTTTTATTGTCACAAAAAATTGATATATTTATGAATATTCTATTTGTGGGGCTGCCATGGGCTTGCAACCCATAGCAGCAGCAGCCATGGTATGATCAACCATGTGGATGCAACCAATAAAGGCTACTATGAAACATATAGATTTAATAGCCCTTGTGTCTGCGAGAGCAGGGGTGGAAGATGACTCACAGGAGGATTACGGACAATGAAACGGCTTTGACTATGAGAAAGAAGATAAACATAGTGGCAACTGGGGTAATAGGAGAAGGTGTTTAATTTGTGGACATTTGCATACTTTGTAAAGTATTTTGAGACTTCCCTCCATACAAAACTGGACTTTGTACATTTAAAAATTACATTTACACTGTACCTTTCTAAAAAATAATGTACCTCTACTGTAACTGAAATGCTTGTTAAAAAACATAACATACTGTCACAACACGATTATCCACTAAAACAATTCTATTTATTGTAGTTTACATTTATTGTACAAGCAATCCAAACACACAGATAAATAACATGATAAACAAAGTCAAATATAAAATAAGAAATAATTCACAATTAAAAGGGGACTTTTACTGACTCTTCAAAATTGTGATATGATTTATTTTTTGTTCTAGAAAAATCTAAAATTATTCACATTAGTTGTGATAGGCATTTCAAACTACACTGAATGATAAATACATCCTAACCATTATTTTTCACAAACATTTAAAAAATAGGTGGTGTATTCCTTTAGAACAAATTAAAATCTATACTTAGGTATAAAAAAACAGATACACACTCTTAAAACATCATATTATGATGATAATTAAAGTGCATATGCATAAAGATATGCTACGTTACATATGTGGGCTTTTCACTTTATTCAAAATGAAAAAGACCTCACACAGGAATAGAACCTAGTATTCAATATGCTGTTTAATGAAAAAGAAGAAAAAACAAACAAAGTGTGCACTGGCCTGCTTTCACAATAATGTTATCCTGCTTCAGCTTCATTGACGTCTGTTTGTCCTTACTCTGTGTGCAGGAGACACAGCAACACTGCAGCTGCTTCACTACTACATTCACTAACATTTTGTACTTGCAGAATGGCTTGGCTAACCTGGCAACCCTTATTATATAAATAAGAAATAAATCAGGTCACTTCAGAATGGCTTCTTCACAACCAAACACAGGGTGAAAACTGTGCCATCATCTCTGCCGTGCTGATCATTTAATCACAATCATTCTGTCACTGAGTTGATGAAGATGTTGGACAGGAAGACTCCAGTCATGCTCAGTTTTGTGTGTAAAGCCAGAAGGTCCTGAGCTAAAGTCAAGGGGTCAAGCAGGGCGTAGAGTTTGTCAGAGACTCTGAGGAGCTGCAGGAGGAAGGCAGCTCTGGCGAACAGGCCACAAAGATTGCCATGGAAACGTGGCTTCATCAGCACACTCAGCCAATCAGGATTCAGTGTGTCACCTAGACAAACACACAAGAGGCTCATTCTCAATCTAATCACACTCACCATGTGTAAACTTCTCTTTAACCATTGATTTCTCTGATCTATGATATAAAATAACAATAAAAACATTCATTATGAGATCTTACACCATCACTGTAACAAAACTGTATACAGAGGTATGCAAAGTGTTGAATATACTTTTTGATTTGGTGGCAATTTTTACTTGGGCAATGTTTGTGGCCACTGGAAAACTAAAGGGAAATAAAAACCTGTAATTCTGTCAAACAGATCAGACTGAGGGGTTCAACACTGAAGCAGAATGTTACACCTCATGCTTGCTTTAGGCTCTGCACAATAACTGATATATGATGAGCAGTAATTACCTAACTGAAGCTTCATGCAGACGTCGAGGTTCTCCCTGACAGAAGCTACATTCTGACTCGCCCACTGGTCAAGACCCTCTGCGAGAGAAGAGGATTCTGGGTAGCGTTTTGCCAGGCAAATCAGATATGGCAGCACAGTCTCTGAGATGACGGAGGGCTCCAAAAACACATTTGCTTCATCCTGCTCATACAGACTGCTGCATCTGGACAGTAAACAGAACACAAGCAACTCCAGCTGACTGAATAAACTGACACAGCTGTGTACATCCAGATGCACACAGCATTAGTAAACAATAGGTTTACATAAATTTAAAAATTAAAGAAATTCTGATCATATTCTGTTATACTGGCCCCATCCATTTACACAAAAAAGAGAGACGTCACAATACTTGTGCAATTTACAGAACTACTCAGACAAAATGTAGTAGGTCGAGCATGAATGTGAATGGTGTGGGACTCACTGTGTGTGTTTAGCCTCCTGCAGTATTATACTAAGATCACACTCTGGAAGGTGACACACCAGAGCCTCTAGAGTGCCCTCACTATCCCAAAATTCCTTGAGCAGCAGGTCCAGCAGTGAAGATAGTGATTGGTTGACCTGCAGCAGGAAACAACTCTGTGAGGAACCGTGTCCTTCAGGCTGGCAGAGGACAGAGGCAAAGACGGCTGCCTTGGTTCTCACTTGCTGACACTCATCCTGAAGCAGATGCACACCTATACTAATCAACCTATTCAAAAACACACAGACACACACAGATCATCTCTACAGACATGGTTCATACGCAGCATACCACGCAGACCACAAAATCTCCATGTTATCAAAGTGCAAACAGATCATTTTAAATGGGCTTGAAGCAGTTTGGTGGAAAGTAGAAGACTAAAAACAGTATAAACTGCAGAGTGCACAATGTTGACTTATTAGCCTTGGCATGACAAACAAACAAGTTGGAATAGACAAAAGAGCATCACCAGCAGAACAGTTGTATAGATTTTTGGTTTTGTAAGTCAACATTTGGTATTCTATCCCTTTTGGCCTGTCATTCCCAACCTCAGTGCAGAATGAACCCATGACTAGTGTCAGGACCAATTAACTTCAGGTGAATTAATTTGGAAGTGTTTGTCATAGAAACTCACCTTATGCTTAAGGTCTTTAGAGCTGGGACATTCCTTAGGCTCCTGATCACCACTGCAGCTCCACTCATGGATAGAGCCTGAGCACAGGCCAGACGAAGTGCCTCAGTGGCCTCTGCGTGACTGTGTTTCTCCAATAACACACACCAGCGCTGGAGCAGGGTCAGGTTCATGCTGAAATGCATACACAGATAGGTTACGTATTATTATTAGATGGTTATTGTGAATGATATAATTGATAAATAAGAGGGAAGAGTCAGCGTATTTATGCCTGCACATTCTCTGAGTGTCTTTTTAAGGTGGAAGGATAAAGAAATAAAAAGAAAGAGCTGTGGGTTTTTTCAAGTCAGCAAGAGTAGAGATTTCCAGTCTCACAAAGGTAAAAGTATTAAGCACTGTATAGCTCATTGTGAATGGTGATTTATCACCAATTTTTGTTTTTTCACAACTCCGCAAACTCCTTAATAGTCTAATTTTTCTGAAATTTCATAATATTAACTTCAGTTTGGTATTTTTCCCCATGCAAGTGAATGATGTCATATTTAATGTTAGAGCTAGACAATATGGCCAAAATTTATATCACAATATATTTCTTAATTTCAGTCAATACAATATAGTTCTGATACTGATATGAATAATAAAAAAGCCACAGAAAAACTGCCAAGAACTGAAAGAAATATGACACTACCATCAAAATGTCAATTATTATTTTTAAACTGACTTTAAAATTTAGTCAGTTTAGTTTCAATGAACTAACGGCGGTGCCTTGTAATGACCTTCAGTCAGTGACAGACGCTGTAAATACTGTATTGAAATACTGAAAATGTGTGTAAAAACATCGTTGTTATTAAAATGTTATATCAGGATATCTGGTTTTTTGCCTTTTGCCACATTTCAGGCTTCAAACATAGATAGATATAAATTTTTTATGAAGAATCAACAAGTGAGACACAATCGTGACGTGGAATGAAATTTATTGGATGTGTCAAACTTTATTAACAAATAAAAAACTGAAAAATGGGGCGTGCAATATTATTCGGTCCCCTTGCGTTAATACTTTGTAGCGCCACCTTTTTCTTGCAAAACAGCCCGAGCTCAGTGAGGGTGGATGGAGAGCGTTTGTGAACAGCAGTCTTCAGCTCTTTCCACAGATTCTCGGTTGGATTCATGTCTGGACTTTGACTTGGCCATTCCCACACCTGGATACGTTTATTAGTGAACTATTCCGTTGTAGATTTGGCTTTATGTTTTGGATCATTGTCTTGTTGGAAGATAGATCTCCGTCCCAGTCTCAGGTCTCTAACAAGTTTTCTTCCAGAATGGTCCTGTATTTGGCCTCATCCATCTTCCCATCAATTTTGACCATCTTCCCTGTCTCTGCTGACGAAAAGCAGGCCCAAACCATGATGCTGCCACCACCATGTTTGACAGTGGGGATGGTGTGTTCAGGGTGATGAGCTGTGTTGCTTTTACGCCAAACATATCGTTTTCCATTGTGGCCAAACTGTTCAATTTTGATTTCATCTGACCAGAGCACCTTCTTCCACATGTTTGGTGTGTCTCCCAGGTGGCTTGTGGGAAACTTTAAATGAGACTTTTTATGGATATCTTTGAGAAATGGCTTTCTTCTTGCCACTCTTCCATAGAGGCCAGATTGGTGCCGTGTATGCCTGATTGTTGTCCTATGGACAGACTCTCCCACCTCAGCTGTAGATCTCTGCAGTTCATCCAGAGTGATCATGGGCCTCTTGGCTGCATCTCTGATCAGTCTTCTCCTTGTTCGAGATGAAAGTTTAGAGGGATGGCTGGGTCTTGGTAGATTTGCAGTGGTCTGATACTCCTTCCATTTCAATATGATTGCTTGCACAGTGCTCCTTGGGATGTTTAAAGCTTGGGAAATCTTTTTGTATCCAAATCGAGCTTTAAACTTTATTATTTGTTAAAAAGGGTTGACACATCCAATAAATTTCATTCCACTTCATGATTGTGTCCCACTTGTGGTTGATTCTTGACAAAAATTAAAAATTATATATCTTTATGTTTGAAGCCTGAAATGTGGCAAAAGGTTGAAAAGTTCAAGGCCCTATGTACAGCCCTATCTAATGTCGCTACAAACTGTATATATGTAAATAAAGGAATATTTTGTTTAGGAAATTAAATAAATGAAATTTTGGACCATGCTGTACATAAAAATGAGAAAATACTGAAATTAAGTAAGTAAGAATATTGATCACAGAATAAGAAATTTAACGTGAAAATGAATTATTATATTCCACAAAACATAGTCTTTTTTTATAGCTGTTTTCACCAACATGGTGTAAAGTATATTCTCTTTGTGTATCTTAATATAATAACACATTGTAACCTCTAGCCTACAAGTCACCTTTGAGAAAGAAGCAGACTGACAGCACACAGAGCCTGTGAGAGAAGCTCTGGACCTCCTCTATTGTCCTGCAGATCGTCCAGTAATATCTCCACACAGTGCTGCAGTCCTGCTTCCTCTGCCTCAGAGAGAGGAGGCCCAGGCTTGGTTACAGCCAAAACATCTGGGCTCAGAACTTCCACCAGTGATGCTAAATACGCTCGTCTGTATTCAACATCCTGATCCAACAGCGCCTCCTTCAGGTTGTCCTGCGCACAGCATTCATATTTGTCAAAGCGTTTAAGCAAGTTTTTTTTATCTGACCTAGAATTAATGTTCACATAAATCATTCTGATGACAGACAGCAGTTTGGATTATTAGTTACTTCTGAGCAACTGTCTGCAAGCATGTTTGTCCAATTTATAACAGTGGAGGAAGGTAAATTGCTCATAGTGGACACTGTGATTCATCGTATAATTATATGTAGCAAACCACTTTAGCTCGACCACACAGTAAGCCATTTCACAACATTATTTCAGATTGAAATAATTCTACAAACTGGATTGAAACCCTTTTAGAGACTGTGGCGAGAGATGTACAACCCAGATAAGTTTTATTATATATAAGCCATTAGTCAAGCTAGGTGTGTGTGTGTTTGGTTCACCGTAGTTCACCGTAAACATTTCATTCACAATAGAAGCAGGGCATAAAGGTCTGCCAGGACCAAGCCTGTTCTGTAGTTAAGGATTACTTAAAACAATGCCTGCCCTAAAACACCCTAATCAGGCAAGAACACAAGCAGAGTATCAAAGACTGCTAGCATGATTTAAACCCCTCTGAGTAATGTAATACAGTAGATCTTTATAGCCTTCATTTCCTTCCATTGTGTTGGATTAAATAATGAGCAGAACTGGAATGCCACATGCAACAGAGCTTACCACAGTCAATCACAGGACCTTTATACAATCAAAACCTAGGGATCAAAATGCACCCTTCATTTGCAAAGTATAGGTCAGGGGTACTCAAATAGAAATAATGAGGGGCCACAATTTTTTTTTCAGTGACTCAAGGGGCCATTTATTGGGACCGTGTATGATAACGTATCATAACAATATAACGTATAACATTTATATATAATATTATGATGTTATATATATATATATATATATATATATATATATATATATATAACATATTAAGCACATAGGGCGAGTACTGGACGTTGGTAGAAAGAACGCAAATCTTTCTGTCCATTCTGGCTGGAACTGGCGGTTTTCGCTGTCCAGTTCTTTTTGGGGCAAATTTCGGGCATGTCATTATTGCTCCGGTCGGTAAACGTGTTGCTGCTGCTGAGCCAGAGAGTGACTGTCTCGTTTCCAAGGGCTTTACTGCTATCTGTTTATTGTTGCCATGGAGGCAATCCCTAGCCTCGTCTTGAGATCGCGGTGCGCGATTTCAAAATAAGAGCGGATAGCGCGATTGAAAAAAAATCATAATTAAAGAAAAAAAAAAACTTTTCAAAACAGCTCGCGGGCCAGAAATAGATGCCCGGAGGCCGCTATTTGAGTATGGGGGTATAGGTAGATATTACATTAGGTGATATTTTATGCTTACCTGCATTGTTCTCACCAGTACCTTCTGTAGGCTGGTCTTTTTCCAGCTCTGCCCCTCTTTTATCCACTTAATCAATGAAAGTTGTACAACTGTACTTTCATTGGACAGATTCTGCCACACTTTCCAAGCCCACTCTGGCTGTTCACACAGGAATTGCACTGCACTTTGGTGAAAGGAGACGGAGCCAAGCTGAATACAAAAGAAAGCAGAGAATGTCAAGGTAGAAGAATGTATGTTCGTCAAAACAGAGTAAACACTCCATATGTAGAGGTTTTAAGCTCCTAGACAGCCAGAAGCAATACAAAAGCATTCAAAAGTTAGGAATCAATGTTTTCATTAATATTCGATGACCAGGTACTGAAAAAGTTCTGTGCTGAACTGATGGCAATCCAGCAATGTGACGGTTAGTGGTGTGAGGTACTGATGTTGGAGATTAGCACTGTTACACAAATGGCACGCCAACTCATTTCAAAATATTTCAGATCACTCTAGAGAACGCAGTTCCACTGCTCCACAGCCCAGTGTTTGGAGCAAAAAAGTAGGAGCAGAATTCCTAGCACTAATCTCTGATGTCTAGAGTGTCACAATAAGCTCTCTTATTAGGCTATATGTGAGTTGGAATGCTGATTAGACAGATGCCTATGTAGGCAGTGGTTAATCAGACACATCATTAAGTGCTGAGGCACAAATCATAATGTGATTCTGTAAATAAAATAACAATTATTTATATGACAAGTGAATCCAGAATTTTGAACACAGACATATGTGTCGTAACGTGAATGTTTAATTCATAATCTCAGAAGTAGTCTGAAAGCTAAATATAAAGAAATACATTTTTAAAATGGGTACCTCCAGTGTGTGTGGAGCTCGGTGTATCTCCTCCAACAGCAGAGAGCACAGCTGAGAAAGGGAAGTCTTTGAGCAGTTGTCTCTCAGCAGCTTCAGCACCGACACAAACTCCTGTTGAACTAGAGGACAGCGCCGTGGAGGGGAAACAAGCCAAATCCGAGCCTCCAAACCCTCCACCACATCAGAGAGAGAGGACACACAGACGCTGAAATAGAAACAGTGATTCAGACCTATAGTTGCTATTGTTGTATGTAAAACTGTGGACATCCATGTAAAATAATGTTTCACTGAAGCCAATAAAGTAAACACAACCTCTACATGTATTATATCTTTTGTACATGTCATTTTTTATACTTTCCAAAGATGTTTCACAATAAGACAGCAAATAAAAAGCACATATACATTTATAAGTACAGAACTGTAGAAGGTAGAGCATGTGTACCATCAGCTAAACATGTATTTAGACAGGGTGCCCAAACCTTTGTTTACAAGTCTTGCAATGGAGATGCCTTACCTCTTCTTTGCAAAAATACATGACAAAAATTAACTGATTAAAATTACTGATACTGAAACATGGAGTGCGAAAGTTTTAACAGTGACACTATTTAGAACTTAACAGATAGTCTTGGTGCCAACAGTTATCTTAAGGTTACATGTATCCGATGCTAAATGTGACCTGCTTTACTGTATTTATACTTTATATTGCTGTACAATCTAGTGAATCAATGTGAATTTATAGGTTTGGCTCAACGCCACCTTTACTTGGCAGTTAAAGCAGCCTTATGTTTAAAGAAGTGGGACTGGGAACAGAAAGTGGCCCATTTGATCGTTTTTTGTGTGGTCACTGCCATGGATGGGTTTAATGCAGAGGCACAATTTATAAAATCATGTTTACATTTACATTTATCAAGCAAAATAACATCAGAATGTAATGAAGCAAAAAGCCCTAAAACAAATGCTACAAATTACCATCTTTGATTTAACAGTCCACACTGTGTTTCCACACTAACCCTAAATCTGTATGCTGTTCTCACTTGTTAGTCTGTAGTGCCCTGAGCAGTATGGCCTTTATCTGCAGGAGCTGGCCATGAATGAGGTTGTGACAGCATGGACTGTCCTTTGACTGCGGCAGTCCTCCCACCAACCGCAGGACGCTGGCCAGATACTCTGTGGGTGGTATCATTGCAACCAGGGCTCTGGATGACATCACTCTAACTGCATAGAGAGGACTAGCAGCTAACTGCAGCAACAGAGGCAGGAAGTCTGACAGAGTGCTAAGAAAAAGATAAGAAAATCATTCTCAATCAATAATACCTCAGTTTTCAAATTTCCTGCTAAATTTCTCTAAAGGCCTTTCCCACATTATGGAATGCAACAGAGGAAGAGGCTGGTGCCAGTCTGAAAGTCAAAGTCCACTGAAAGTCATACATTATTTCAATACAGTTCTTTTAATAATATAATCTAATAATAAAAAGTAAAAAAAATGTATTTACAACTATTGACATACGTGGTGATGCCTAACTTAGTAAAAGTAAATGCATCCCCAAATATAGAAACATGGTTTCTGTTACTCATACTGTGTTTGCTCCTGGGCTCCAGGCTGAAGCTTGGCCAGCAGTGTGAGGACAGGGTAAAGGGAAGGATGAAGGCTCAGTCTACCCTCGTGCAAATCTGCAGCTGCACTCTCTAGCGCCCCTTGGAGGAAGGGCTGAAGGTCAGGGTAATGGCTGAAGAAGGCAGTTGGAGATATACAGTGCTGTGCAGAGACTTCCTCACCAGCTGGTCGCTGACCCAACATACGAGAACAGAGAGAACCTGGCAAACAAAAGGTCAAGTTTACTAGAAAAATAACCAAAAAGCCAATTCCTTCAATATAAAGCCTATATTAACTGTGTTTCAAGCATTTTAAACATTATCTATAGACAAACATAAAAACACATGCTTTTTTTTCTATTAATTCACACCCTGCAGGAGAACCAAGATTCAGATAAGTTTGCCGTAGTGTCCTGTGGGATTCATCAAAAAAAGAAAAATACACTGTTTTCAAGACAGATAGATGATTGTAACAGTATGCCCACAGAACACATTTTTCTGTAAAACAGATACTACTGCCATCATTAAGGAAGAAGGTCTTGCATACTGTAGAGTTGGAGTGCTGCATTTCTCATGGCCCAGCATGGGGAGCTAAGCAGTGTGAGAGACAACATGGTGATAGAAGATGCATACTGAAGAATATTCAAACCCAAACTGGAACCCCTCACCAGAGTCTGCAAAGTGTGAACTGCACACACCTGGGGGGAGTGGAGAGAGGGAGAGAGAGAGAGGGGGGTAGTAGAAAGAGAAAGAGAGAGAGCAAGAAAAATATAGTAAGCCAGGCTCATGCCTCTATATATGAATATATGGCCTGTATATAGCCTGTTTAATAACTTCAATGGTGAAAGGGCCTGTACCTGAGGAAGGTCCACAGTCTGATCCCAGTCCTGAGGCAGAGGGGACCTTGCTGTTTCTAAAAGAGTGTTTACACTGTGTGCCAGAAGAGGACGAGAGGTGCTATTTTCCTCTGCAGCTAAAACACTGAGAATGAGCATGGGCAGCCCTGCTGCTCGCCTTGTCACTGAGGTAGCACGCGGAGCCTGAAGAACGCTTAGACCCTGAATACACAGGGTGAAGTAATAAAGCAAAAAACAGAAAAAATGAAGAAATAATTTTTCGAAGGATTCACCACACAGTATTTTATATTTTAGTGTTAGAACCACTAGGGCATGAAAAATACCAAAATCAGCACTAACGCCGTTTTTTGAGGAACAAACAAATTCCGCAACCATTAATAAAAAGTAATTTCAATGTCTTCAACATCATGAATGTATTTTAAATCGTAAGAATGTGGAACAATCACATGGGACATGCCATCCTCATACTAAGCATATGTAAGCCACAGCTGTATTTGGTAAATTACCTGCTGTAGCATATTTCCAGGAATGGCTCGGAGCTGTGGATCATAGCTGGTGAGGAGGGCAGAGCAGAACTTAATGAATCCTATACAACAGCCTTCCACTGCCCCCTGCAGGACACAAAAAGAGTAACAGGGTTATAATAGCTAAACTGTTGTGTAGAGTTGCCTACAGAAAGATATATGATATGTAAGCCATAACAGTTTTACAATTAGATCTCAAGATCTCAGGCTAGATATCAAAATTAAGTCAAACCTGATCACACTTACCCAATGTCTACATTTGAGAATAATGTCCTTAAACAATTTTGAAGCCCTTTGTAATTCTTCTACAGTAAGCAAGTGTGTTTCCTTACAGGACAGAATTCTCTCCACCAGCAAACCCAGAAAAATCCCTATTTCCTGTAAATGGAAAAAAAACATATTGTCATTGTTGGGAAAAATGCTTGTAAAACTTTGTTTTTGATGTTTTTCTTTTCTTATATTATTTGAAATAAATGTCAGTTTAAGCTGCATTCAAATTTCACGAATAGAGCAATAGACATCTTCTAAAATGCCTTGGAATGGATTCCTTTTCAAATGTATGAGGATTCATCTATTCCATTGTAATGTTTCTATTTTGCAGATTTATGTCACAACAGTGACAACATATAAGTGAAAAGGGAGCAAGTGGACAACAGCAATTTGGCTTGAAATGTGCCGGAACCAGAGGAAACTCAAAGCCCTCTATTTCATTACCAGGTTGAGTTACGCTGACCAACACAAACTCCACCACATACCAAGCCACACAACGCATAAAACAACCCCCCCCCCCTTTTTTTTTCCTAAAAAAAAAAACAAAAGAAAAACCACAAACTAAAAAAAGGGTGACTGCAGAGCATGCTGGGAGCTCCCCATCATCTCCCTGGCCCCTCCCACACACAGCACCGCCACAATATAATTTAAATATCAGATGCTCCAATGATATAATCTGATATTTTACTATGCTCCTAAGCATTTTAAAGTCTGCATATCATTCCTGTAAAGTTATTAAAGAATATCTGGATTCAACATGGCAACTTAATCCATTTAAACTGATCATAACATGTCTTCTAATTGAAATGTTTCAGCTTATTAAATCTTTAGCAGAACTTCTTTCATTTCCAAACATCTACCTTCAGAGTGACCCAGCAGCAAGTCAGAATCAGACTGTGCTCTTCAGACAGCAGCACATTCTCCTCCCCATCTTCATCAAGTTGCACGCCTTCTGAAGCTCCCTGGCCAATCAGAGAGCTAATGGCATTTCCCATATCACAAAATGAGGGTGGTACTTCTGGAATCGAGAAAAATGTAAACTTTCATTACAGGAGGCAACCAAACTTTATCAAATATTTCCTCAACAGACTGAAACCTCTCTCAGCCAGAATGTACCTTTGTCATCAGTGTGGTGGTCTCCATAGAGCACACCCAGTAAGAGTAGAGTGATCTTCTCTAGCAGAGATAGTATATGTACAGTAACACTGTGGTCCAATCCTTCAGTTATAGCTCCAGGCACTTCCAGCAGACATCTCTGCAGAGCACTAACAACACCTACCAATATGCAATTACACATAAAATATCACTGAATTTTCCATGTGACATTAATAATAAACTACAATGAAATATTATCTGTAACAGAACATGTTTGGAAAGTACACACACAGACAAACAAACAAAATAGTTGTGTTACCATGTAGAGGTGAGGAACGTGCAGCAAGAAGCATGTCCTCTTTGGCAGTAACGTAGTGTTGTTCCAAGCTTTTCAGCAGGTGTCCAATGAGTTTGGCTGACTGCACCTCATGTTGCTTCCCACATTCTGCTACCAGACCGTTCAGAGATGCACACCTAAAACCCACAAGAAGCTTTATGAGCACCTTAAACAGTAGTGTTTTCCGAAAAATTAAGTAGTCTATCATTAATACAATTGGAAATAAAAATATTATTTACGTGGATCAACAAGAAAAATACAAAAGTGGGTTTTATTTCAATCATAACACACCACGACAAACAATATGACAGATCAGAACGATGCAATGGCTGACTTCTCAATGTCTTAGAAGAAGCATGTGCTAACCATTATACTATAATCATATGATTAAGGGAGAGTGTAACTAGTGAATGGAACTGGCTATAAATTAATACAAAAATAAAATTGGGCAGAAAAAAAAAAACAAAAACAAAAACTCACTTCTGTAGTAGCAGTTTGACAATCAGAGCACCCATCTGGGCCTCCTGTACACGTGGACTTTGGAGCAGACTCTGTGCTCGACTCAAGAGCACACTGACCACATCACCCTGGAGAGAGCATGGAAAAAACCTCACCAGCAAATCAGCCACCTGCTCGCGGATCTACAATAAAGAGAGAAATACGTTTTGCTGGATGACAAAGGAATATTAACTACTTATTTATCTCTGTCTCTAAAAAAAATGATAAACCCTACAATTTCACATTTTTAGTTCATACTGTACTAATTTGAATTTCTTTTATTATACTTGCACCTCATTCGTTGAATCTTCCAAATTGCTAATCAGGACCAACTGTCTTGACCTGGAGAAGAAATCCCACTTTCCCCTATCTCTTGCCCAGTTTATCAAAGCAGACATGTTAGCTGAAAAAGAAAAGGAATGTGTTTTTGACAGATCAAGGATCACCATATAAAGAGGGGAACAATGACAAGAGCAGAATTGTAATGTAGCTGAATTAAATAAATATAGCTGCTAAGGCATACCAAAATTAACTGAACAATTAACCAATTTAATAAGGAGCTGATAAAGAAAAACTTTACCTGGTGGCTGACCCTTTTTCCTGTCTGGACTCCAGCAATCTGAGTAGGTTTCAAGGACAGCATTTAATAGCAGCAAAGCTGTCTTCTTCCTCTGGAAGCTATTACCAGGAACCAAGTAGGTCAATGGTAAATATGCCAGCCACTCTACAAAGTCTGAGGAAGGATACTATACATCAGCTTACACCGTCATATCCAACCGCAAATTATTTCACATTTGATTTCCACAGTCTTTTAAATGCTAACTGGAATGAAAACTAACAAATAAACTGCTGATCATATGGTCAAAAGTTATTATTCATCATTCATTTATTTTCTACAATCGCTTATCCTACCTGGAATCACTGGGCACAAGGCAGGAACACTCTCTGAGGCTCATACGCACATACACACCTTTGGACACTTGTGAGTGGCCAATCCATCTACCAATGTGTGTTTTTGGAACATGGGAGGAATCCGGAGCTCCCAGAGAAAACCCATGCAGAAACAGAGAGAACACACCTAACTCCTTACAGTCACCCAGAGTGGGAATTGAACCCAAAACCTCCAGGTCCCTGGAGCTGTGTGACTACACTAGCTAAAATTAAATAAACATTCAGATTTTAGGTTAAGCTATTTTCACCTATGTAACATACTTTTGGGGCGGTAGTGTCACAGTCAGACAGCTCCAGGGACCTGGAGGTTGTGGGTTCAAGTCCCACTCCCGGTGACAGTCTGTGAGGAGTTTGGTTTGTTCTCCCCGTGTCTGTGTAGGGTTCCTCCGGGTGCTCCAGCTTCCTCCCACAGTCCAAAAACACATGCTGGTAGGTGGATTGGCGACTCAGATCTTCCATAGGTCCGTAGGTGTAAGTGAATGTCTGAGTGTGTGTCACCCTGCGAATGATTGGCGCCCCCTCCAGGGTGTGTTCCTGTCTTGTGCCCAGTGATACTGGGTAGGCTCACCCGTGACCCTGAATTGGATAAGCGGTTTCAGACAATGAATAACTGAATGAACATACTTTGTATTATTTGTAAATGGTAGTATATAGGTGTCATGACATTTGTGTGATGCTAACCTGTGGCTTAAGCTTGTATTACCTGCTAACTACAGAGCCCTCAAAGCTTCAGTGTAAAAATAAATAAGTAAATATATATCAAAAACTTTACAATTTAATTGGTGACCAGCCATCATTTTAAGAAGTTTGAACATCCTGGACTTCTTCTGCAAAAATAGAAAGCCAAGGTAAATACAGCAGGCCCTTACCTACTCCATATTCAAGCTCCCTCTCTTCTTCCTCACTCAGCACACTTTTTCTTTGACACTTAAGGCTTGCCATGCAGCTGTCTCGAATACGCACCAGGAACTTCTTGACCCCTGCCTGGAGATGCTGGCGGAATGGAGATGACTCACTGTTGAGATTCAGAGGCAGGAAGCCCTTCATGGTGGAGTACTCCATCTGTGTAGGAGCCTCTTTAGTTTTTGGGCTACAGCAGAGAAAGTTGAATGCTGCCAGTCGGACATTGTCATCCAGAGAGGACAGGGCTAACCGTAGTGTATCCATGGCAACAGGGCTTTTTGAAGCCCAAGGTGAATGGCCACTCGAGCTCCGCTGGGCACTCATGATGCAGACCCAGGCTTGGAGGTGTCCTGAGGCAGTGGGGTCCAGAGCACACAGCAGTGTGTCAAAAGCTCCAGGGAAGCAGCGGAGAGTGGAGGGCAGGAGGTAGCTGGACCCATTATTGTGTAGTAAAGTCACATCAGAGGTCAGAGCTGTCAGAACCATTGGCTGCCAAAGTTGAGCCCACTGTTGTGCCAAATACAGCTCAGTAGGTGGGCCATCCTTTGACTGCGCGATGCTAAGTTCCTGTCTCTGTTCTTGAAGGAAGGACTTATAGATTTCAGAGGCACAAGGTGCAAGATAATTGGTGGAGAGGCATTTAAGTATATGACAAGGAAGAGCAGGATACTGTTCCAGAACCTGAAAGAAATAATGCCAGGTTAGTGCCATAGTGCCAATATTTATTTTATAAACTTTCTAGAATACTCAATGCTATGGCTGATACACCGAGGTCAGGGGTATTTCTTTTCTATTTCCAATTAGCTACAGCAGCGTAAACAGTATAGGAACCACTATTATAATGGGAATTTTCTAGGGGACTCTCCTGCACAATTTCAGGTATAGTCTGCCTCAACTCACATAATAAAGCTCAAGAAGATGTCAGAAATGAGCTGATCAGATATGTTGGAGCACTGAACATTTGAAATGCTCAGACCAGTTACACCAGGGGACTGATTAAAAACAAAAGATGAAAACCATGGTTGTACGTAAAACTCACCTTATCTGTTCCTACATATGGCAGAAGGGCACTGAGAGGTGAGTATTTAGCCTTGGACTCCCATGGCAACTCAGCGATTCTTTGCAGTAATTCCACATAAAGCGATTTTTCAGAGTCCCCAGAATGTTGGCAGTCCAGATCATAGATTTCCAGAAACAGCGAGAAGGCAGAGCGCACTGAATCAGAAATGCCTTCTACCTGTATATATACACATGGAGAAAACTAATAATATTTATTACTATCATAAGTAAATAATTACCATGGTGTCAGTGATGTGTAGGGCTTCATCAGTGGCAGTATAAACACATACTTTGATGAATTTATCTGTATGCATCAGCAAATCTCACAAAAACATTGATGTCCCTGTGTCTTACCGGACTCTCTGCATTATTCCAAATGATTTGCGCGAGTGTGTGTCGCAGACTTGAGCCTTGTCCCAGTAAAGGAGCATCAATCATCTCTGAAATCTCCAGGAGACACTCTTTCAAGCTTTTCAGCCACATGATAAACACTGTAATCAAAAAGACATACATTTAACAGACCTGTTTTTTTACAAAAACACACAGGAAACCAAAGGTAAATAAAGGTTGCACAGTGCAGTACCAGGCAAACACAGTAAAGTACACAGTTCAGTACCTTGAAACACATGGTATTGGTAATTCAGTTTCTTCTTGTGCAAAGTTGAAATGAGAGGAAATAATCCATCCAGGAGGAGACATGTCTGGAAAAAAATAAAACAGAGAGAACAATATGAGAAGGTGATAGCTGTCAAAGCAAATATCCTCCAACACAGAAAGAAAAGGCAGAATTAAAAGTTTCTGACAGCATGAAGACGACACTGAAGTTCTATATTAAAATGTAGATATTATTTTAGAGAGCTCTACTTCATAAATGCACATTTTTCCATTTTTGATTCACCATAAGAATAATTATTTTCCATTGGCTGTTAATTTTTCCTGCAAAAACAATGATCAGTGTATAATCTGAAACAGCAAAGATTGGATTGAGCAGGTCTTTGCACAAATAAGCAATCAAACAAGCAATTACTTTACAAGTCCATCGGTGTTGCAATTTTTTCTAAACTGTCAGTTGCCTCTTATTTATTTATTTATTTTTTTGATGTAGCACTTTGTTCGATATACCTTTTTTTATAAAGAGAGATTTGATCAGTTTTCTCTTTACAAATACAGAATGCTGGTTTGTACCCCATTGTTTGTATGGCGACTGATGAGGATGTCCTTCTTGCAGCAGGTCAGGAGTCCTCTGGCTACAGCCAGTTTTTCTAATCCATCCAGATCTCTGGGACAACAATCTATCTGCAGGCCACCTACTGTCAAACGCCACTGCTCTGGACACACACAAACAAAACAACAACAACAAACAAACACTCAGAAGCAGTATAAGTAAATGTTATTTAATATCTTTACATGATTTCATATGAATGGATCATTTTTAAACTACACAGTATATACTAATATTACAACATTTTTATTCTATAGGCAGAATTTACTTTACTGTTCAATAATAATTATACACATAAAAGCATACATATTTTGTTTTCTAAATGTGTTTAAGTGAATGATGTACAGTCAATGCTATGTTCATATGTATAGTATATGATAAACGGAAGGCCAGATGGCTCTCTTTCACAGTGCTTCTGTGTGTGCGATCTGTTGTAGCTCACCCCTGCTGGAAACCTGCAGCAGACTCCAGGCAGATGAGCCTCCGATCTCACTGTCTGTTGCTGTGGAGATCAGCATGGCAACTGCAGTCCCTGCCAGCAAACGAGTGTCTCTGTTGGAAGTCTGAGACAAATAATAGAGTTTAATTCAATATAATCACACAACAGAAATTAACTGCTATGGTGATACTCGAAAACAAATTTAGACCAAAATCTAAAATACTTCTATGTTGTTGTTTTTTTAATCAAAGAAAGAAGTGTCTACAGACATTTCTAGATTTTCTGAAATCATATTTATACAGCACCTTCATTAGACTATTGGTAAATATTTTGGTAGCAACTACTTGAGGACAATCTCATAAAAAGATCAATCATATAAACTACAATCACAAAACAAATTACAAAACTTCTAATGAGCAATCACAATTGCTTAAAAGGAGATAATGACTAATAAATAAACAATAGTTATTAGTGTTATTGCACTCATAGTGATAAAAGTAACAGGTTCTTTTTTATTACTACAATTATATTACCATTTATTAATCCAGATTCAGAATAATAATATTTTGTTAAATTGTTTAAATAATAAATCATTTGCCTTAAAAGGCAAGTTTGAATTTCATGTGACTTTTATTTATAAATTATCTTTATAGTGGAATGTGCTTGGAATAAATTAGGTCCAAAAAACCAAATCCCCAAGTGCAGATATTTACTCAACAAAATAGAAGTGCTGTTTCTCCCTGGATGCAGAAAAAGACCTTCAGTTTTCCATGTGTGAAGCAGTGGTATTATTACAGTATTTTCACTTTGTGAATTCAAAACAATGGAAATGGCTAGCACTGCTGATAACATGGGTTAGTGCTGTGAGACATATACAGGGTGTCAGTCTACTAACTACTATCTTTATTTCCAACAGTGAAACTACAGTTGGATCATTGTAATTATGTTTTAAAGTTTTGCGTCTAAAATATAGCACGCATTTCTCAAGTTCTAAGAATGCAAGGTATGCAGTTCTCGCAGAGAACACTAACCTCTCCTAAGATGATATTCATCAGAAATTCCAGAATCTTTGTCATGGATGGCTCGCCTTGCTGATCACCAAACACCAGGGGTTTGATTCGCTCAGTTAACAGCTGGAACACCTGCAGACACACCTGAAAAACAAGGCATGACCATTCAAACCATTTATCAATACAAAAAATGTCGCTTTAAATTAATTAAACAAACATATTCAACAAGGTTCAATGTCTGACCTTGACTGCCTGATAACAGAAAGATCCATTTCTCAGTGCTTCCTCTTTCAAAATAAAAGGGAATAACTCTGCAACTTTATCCAACAGAGATGGACAAGCTTGTCTTAAAGCCTCTTGTCCAAGTGTGCTGTCCTCCAGGAACATACAGACTGTTAAAGGAGATACAAGGGAACACACATCTTGCAAAATAATATTGACATAGCCATACAACAAACAAGTTTTAGTAAATGTTATAGGCTGTTGAGTTATTGTTAGCTATAGTTAGCAAATATTAATTTGTGATTAAAACTGCAATGACAACAAGCCTAACAGCAATAGCAAAATGACTGTTATATTACTGGACAAAATCCATCAGGATAAATCATGACTGCATATAACATCAGTTACAACGTTTATGGCATATACATGTCAATGTTATGTAAAAGGAGCCTTAGAAAGTTTTAAATTCAGAAATGCTGGAAAAAACTAAACAAACAAAAAATCCTTCAAAAAAAATATGTATTTACCAATGAATTAAAATAAGTAACACTTACTTATCTGAAGGTCCTTAAATGACAACACCTGGAAAAGAAGAGTTAACACTATTAATATATCGTATGTTCCATACAACACAAAATCTTAGATCATTGAACACATTTGTCCTTACCTGCTCCTGGTACAGTATAGAAAGGGATTTTTGGACCTCTTCAGAAACAATAGATTGATAAAACTGAGCTAAGTGCAGCAGCATCTAAGGAAGGGAAACAAGTCAACGTTATCCAAACCAAACTAAATGTACATGGTCTAGATCAGTGTCTAGTCCAAAACACCAACTGGTTTCTAAATCACACAATTCATCTTCAATCTAACTTGACCTTTAGCTAATGAATGGAGAACAGAACAACAGTATATTGCAGGGGACAAGAAGACTACAGCTATAAAACAATGACCTTATACAAAAGGTAAAATAAATGGTAATACACTGTGTTACAGTATAAGCTAATGACAAACAAATTGTAAAACCCATAATTATCCCGCCTGTCTAATGTTACTGCCCTCTTCCTTAAGTCCAGTAGTTCACCACACCTATTTATTAGTTAATAGTCTTGAGTTCATAAAAAACACAAACTGACAGTTTAGATAAAATGTTAAAAATAAATAAATAAAACGGTTGCATTATCATGAAAGTCTATTAGTGGCCCATAGTAACTCTTCAAGATAGACATCTATACACCACAAAGCATGATCGCCCCAAATGCTCCATGGACACTGAGGATGGCTACTTGCTGCTCTGGTTGTGTATGTTCACTGCCATGGATGGGTTAAATGCAGATTTAAATTTTCATTTTACAGTTGTGCAATGATCAAGCATTTTACTGATTAACACATTTTTCATACGTGGGAATCTGAAATCTACAGGTATCTGCACGCATGCATTGTAGTTATATGAATTATATAATTCACTATGGAAATGAGGAACTATCTGAATTTCAGACAGAGAAAGACACAATGTGTGACATAAACGTTTCTGAAAATCTCAGTTTCCCTTGTCCACATGAGAACACTATCAAAAGCATATTCAAAAACATCCACGTCTGTTTTCAGTTACATAAAATTCCATTTCTGTGTGGACAAAACGTAGACAAAAACCTTCATTTTTTAAAATATCTGGTCAGGGTGAGCGATATGGCCCTAAAATAATATCACATTATTTCAGGTTATTTTGGCGATAACAATATATTTGGTGATACGGCAAAACACTGAAAATTACTTGTATTTATTTCAAAAACAGACTACAGCAACAAAATAAATTTATAATAAATAATATTATATTAATATTAAATATATTAAATTACATATATTTAATATATATTAACAATATTAAAGGCTTCTTTCATTTCTAACATAATACCATAGTTTATTGTACATCTGAAATTTTAAAATCAAACCACCTCCACAAGCCACTCCACTTTTTTGGAGCAAATTCCTCCACCTCAGAGCCACTTTCCACCACACTTCACTGTGGCTAAATGACTCATGCAAAGAACGTTTTTTTTTTTTTTTAAATCGCTTTAAAAAATTATGACAATATTATTGCAACCGATACACTATGGCACAGCCCTAATATCTGATTTAGTGTGGACGGGATCTGAATCTCAAATGGCTTCCCACTTACTACATAATATACAGCAGAACTACACATGGATTAAATGATCCCAAAATTCCTACAGATATATTATTAATATCAATCTAATTTTATTTATATAGTGCTTTTCACAACAGAAATTTGTCACAAAGCAGCTTTACAGAGATCTGGGTCCAATATCAATGAAACCCTAAAAACGTTTGGGAATTTAGAGAAAAATAAAAAAAATCTATAAAGATAGCTGTAGGCATGGTCTGTGTCTTGAAGTATTTTTGTATTGATTCTAACAATAAAAGTCAAAATACCACATTTGTCCAACAGAATATTCTTGTAAGGTGGGCTTCTGCATCTAAAAACTGCATTATACAGTAATGTGCTAAATGATATGCCCTTTAATTGGGCACCAAGTGTTTATATGTTCAAAATTACTAATGTTTTAAATTATATATATATATATATATATATATAAACATTGTGATACTAGCACAAATAAATGCAACATAAAATAAATGTGATTGTGCAGCATGAAATCAGGAAACCAACGTGTGTATGTATCATTCTAAGTAACATTCAAAAGTTTAAACAATAAATAAATAATTAAATAGATAAGTTATTGTATTTGTTACTATAAAGTAAGTTGTTTTCGGGAAAAAAAAAAACTTTACCTTCCAATTTAAATAAATTAGAATATCATCAAAAAGTTATATATTAGAATATCATAAATCATAAAGTGAAGTAATCATATATATATATATATATATATATATATATATATATATATATATATATATAAAACCCCCAAAATCATTATCTCACACATATATCAACACAAAACACCTGCCAAGGTTTCCTAAGGTTTCCCTTTTAAAATGGTCCCATAGTCTGGTTCAGTAGGCTACACAATCATGGGGAAGACTGCTGACTTAACAGATGTCCAGAAGGCAGTCATTGACACCCTCCTGCGAGATATTAATGGAAAGTTGAGTGGAAGGAAAAAGTGTGGTAGAAAAAAGTGCAAAAGCAACAGGGATAACCGCAGCCTTAAAAGAATTGTCAAGAAAAGGCCATTCAAAAAATTGTGGGGAGATTCACAAGGAGTGGACTGCTGTTGGAGTCAGTGCTTCAAGAGACACCACACACAGATCTATCCAGGACATGGGCTACTACTGTCACATTCCTTGTGTCAAGCCACTCATGACACTTAGACAAGGCTAGAAGCATCTTACCTGGGCCAAGGAGAAAAAGGACTGGACTGTTGCTCAGTGGTCCAACGTCTTGTTTTCAGATTAAAGTAAATATTACATTTCATTTGGAAATCCAGGTCCCAGAGTCTGGAGGAAGAGTGGAGAGGCACACAATCCAAGCTGCTTGAGGTCTAGTGTAAAGTTTCCACAATTAGTGATGGTTTGGGGAGCCATGCCACTTGTTGGTGTTGGTCCGCTGTGTTATATTAAGCCCAAAGTCAGCACGATCGTCTACCAGGAAATTTTTGAGCACTTGAGCAGGATTTGGCACCTGTCCACACTGCCAAAAGTACCTGGTTTAATAGCACAATATCACTGCGCTTGATTGGCCAGCAAACTTGGCCGACCTACACCCCATAGAGAATCTATAAGGTATTGTGAAGAGGAAGATGAGAGACACCAGACCCAACAATGCAGATGAGCTGAAGGCCGCTCTTAAAGCAACCTGGTCTTCCATAACACCTCAGCGGTGCCACAGTCTGATTTCCTCATGCCACTGTGATACAGTAATTCATGCAAAAGGAGTCCCAACAATGTATTGAGTGCATATACTGTACATACTTTTCAGTAGGCCAATATTTCCATCCATCCATTATCTGTAACCGCTTATCTATTTCAGGGTCACGGTGGGTCCAGAGCCTACCTGGAATCATTGGGCGCAAGGCAGGAACACACCCTGGAGGGGGTGCCAGTCCTTCACAGGGCAACACACACACTCACACACATTCACTTACACCTACGGACACTTTGGAGTCGCCAATCCACCTACCAATGTGTGTTTTTGGAGTGTGGGAGGAAACCGGAGCACCCGGAGGAAACCTACGCGGACACAGGGAGAACACATCAACTCCTCACAGACAGTCACCCGGAGCGGGAATCGAACCCACAACCTCCAGGTCCCTGGAGCTGTGTGACTGCGACACTACCTGCTGCACCACCGTGCCGCCCAGGCCAATATTTCTGTATTAAAAATATTTTTTAATTGTTCTTACATAGCTAATATTCTAATTTTCTGATATAATGACTTTTGGGTTTTCATTGGCTGTAAGCCAAAATGAATGTAAGTGTCTTTGGGTTTTAGAAAAGCATTATATAAGAATAAATTATTATTATTATTATAATTATTATTATCATCATCATAATCTTCATTATCATCAATATTAAAAGAAATAAACGCTTGAAATAGATGACTCTGTAATGAATCTATATAAAATGTTTCACTTTTTTGATGATATTCTAATTTATTGAGATGCACCTGTACCATGTTCTGACAAAGCAGGGACCTATAAGAGAGTAGAGAGAACTTGCCTTGTCTATTTTCCTGCAGGCTGAGGCTGTGGAGGCTGTGTCCATCTGCAGTGCCAGAAGGAGCTGAACTAGGCTCAGACGATGATGTTGCTGTAAAGACAGCATTAACGGCGATGGGAAATTCTTCAGTATTTGACAGGCTTCCTCCAGACAACGCTCTTTACTTCTCCTCACTGGACTCCTGTCGGTAAACACAGGTACATTAATACACACCGAAGATAAGAAATGACTGTTATAGTCCTGACTGAAGTTCGAGTTGTTCTACGAACCTCATACTGTCTCTTAGCTTCTGCAAGAAAACACAGAGAGAGTTTTTGACGTGTGGAGCTTCACTGTCCTCTGAAATCACTGAAGCAAGAAGCGCTTCAATCTGACACTCGGTTGAGCTTGAAATAATCATTGCGGACCAAAAATGTAATATGCTTTCCTTCTACTTTTTACTTTCCACAGAAGACCCTCCACACCTTGTTGACTCTGCTCTCCAGTGCTCACCGTTACTGTGCAGCTGTGAGTCAGCGCCCCTACCGTCCTGGATGCCGTCGTTATTCAGAAGCGAAAATGTACAGATAGCATGCAGGCTAAAGGACTCAGTCCATGGTTAATGCTGTATGGGTTGCTGATACTATGAAAACCCAGTAAATTCCCATGTTTGGTAATTTTCCGCAAGCAAATAAAGCATTTATTTAATGTTGGTTCTGAGCTAAACATCGTTCCAGTCTAACTTAGCTATCACTAGCTAACCCTTAGCTCAACATGTATCTTTTATATACAATATTCGCCGCCCTTTCCTTTTTCTTACTCCTAAAATGGATAAAAAGGAGAAAGTACTGTATGGATGTGAAACGACTGGATGGGAAAACGGTTCTTATAACGGGTGAGTAACCGTTATAACTAGTGCTTAATAGCTGCAGTTGAGTCTGGTATGTTTTTGAATGTCTCCACATTAAGCTTGTTAATTTAAATTTGGCTAAGGTTTCTAAAAACACCAGCATATATATCTGTAAAGTCTGAAACACTCCTTATAACTTCAGAGAGAGGAGACTGGGTGTGGGTACACCATCCCTGGTTTAATTTAGACTATGCTTGCAGTAATTACAGTTATCCTTTATAAGCTCCTCTGAACTAATATTAATGTAGCCTAGCTTTACAGAAGCAGATGAAGCATGTCTCAGATATATAGGCATAATCTGTGTTGATCCCGTCTTTTGTGGCTTTTAGGTGGGAACTCTGGCATAGGTAAGGAGACAGCTGTGGCTTTGGCTTTGCGAGGCGCTCGAGTCATCATTGCATGTAGAAACGAAGACAAAGCAAGGAAGGCTGTAAGGGAAATTAAGGCCAGGAGCCACAGTATGAATGTCTTGCATATGGAGGTGGATCTGGCCAACATGAGGTCTATACGAGAATTCAGCAAAACTTTCCTAGAGAAAGAGAAGAGGCTGGATATTCTTATTAATAATGCAGGTGAGTGAAGTGGACATCTCACAAAGGTTTCAGCTGTAACTTTAGAAACTATCAGGGGTCATAGCTGGTTTTGTCCTTATAAACATTGTGCTTACATTCAGTAAATGATTTGAGAAAGCAGAGGAGAGAGCAGACTTGAAGGTGCTCACGTAATATTAACATTTAGATTCTCATTTGCAGTTATTCACACTAAATATTTTAATCACACACTAATATTTGCTACATCTCTGTCTCACTTTCTAAACTGTCCAGGTATGCCCAGTGTCCTGGACTGGACAGATGATAATTTCTCTATGTGTTTTGGTGTGAACCACTTGGGGCATTTTCTCCTGACCAACCTGCTGCTGCCACGACTGAAAGAGAGCTCCCCCAGCCGAGTGATTACTCTCACTTGCTCTAACTACAAGTACCAGAAACTGGATTTTCAGGACCTCAACTACAACCTCTTCCCATTTTTCACATACTGCCGAAGCAAACTCGCCAACATCTACTTTACTCAGGAGCTGGCACGGATGATGGAGGGGAAAGGAGTAACAGCTTATGCAGTACATCCTGGTGAGGCTTTCTTCAGTCAAAATGGCTTCAGTTTTTTTCTCATATATATATATATATAATTTTTTTCTTCATCTGATTGTACAATGCAGCTTTGCTTACTTGAATCTTGAAATGTGGTCACACTGTCTAGAATCAGATCCACCAAAAAAAGCTGATTTCTCCTGCAGTTTCTACAAAGCCATAGTTATGTAGATTTATACTGTCGTTTGAATCCAGAGTTTAATTTTGCATTAATCTGATTAATTCTACATACCTGCAAAAAAAGGCTACTATGTTATCATCAATATTTGGTCTGTAGTTTTCAGTGCCTTGGGGAGACGACCATTTGAGTCCTAAAAATCAGTTAATTAATGTTATACAGTATCTGTTGAAAACACACCGTACCAGTAGAATACAACTTCAATGTGTGTCTGAAATATAGCTCAGTTAATACAATTTATAGTGTATTAAATTTGTAAATTGTAAATCTTCCCATATTTTATAGATAGGTATAGGTCATAGATACAAATGGGTAAATTATGCCAAGTTCTGTCTTTTTCAAATTGGGACTCCAACACCCCTTTCTCCCTTGCATAGTAACCCAGAAATTTTGATTAAATAAATTACTTTAATCAAAGTAATTGTATGCTGTATGTGTGAATGCAAATGTACACATCTGTCCCAGACTTTACTGGGACATTATCTTGCTAGCCCCAAGTACAAAGTCTGGCTAATGTCTGGACATTAGGAAATGAAATTAACCTCAGATTCACTGGCAGAGAGTTGATCCAGCCTCCCAGACTTGTGAAGAATTGACTCTATGGGAGTCACACCTATTTTACCACATAGGACTTTGTTTTTAATAAAGCCCATTTAAAGGCTTCTTAGTTCAGTATCCAACATAATACCGTTTCCTATTCTCTTTCCTACTGTCTCCAGGTTATGTTCAGAGTAACTGGACCTGCCACTTCTCATTCCTCTTCCAGCTGCTGATGAAGGTCATCATGTTTATGTTCTTTGTGTCTTGCGAGGTCGGGGCTCAGACAGTTATCCACTGTGCTGTTGCAGACGATGTCGTCACTGACAGTGGTGGTTACTTCAGTGACTGCAGACCAGCCAAGCTACAGGCTTTTGCCAAAGATGCTGGAGTGGCCAAGAAACTATGGGAAGCCAGCGAGAGACTCGTCAAACATGCTTGAGAGCTGACTGATTATTTCTGACTTTTTCTTTGCATAATTTATGGAAACTATTTGACATGGGTTTTGTCCTGAATGAAATTCCATTAATTTCTTCATTGTTAAGCCAATTCTGTATTACTTCAGGGGTGGCACGGTGGTGCAGCAGGTAGTGTCACCGTGTGGGTTTCCTCCAGTGGTCCAAAAACATGTTTGTAGGTGGATTGGTGACTCAAAGTGTCCATAAGTGTGTGTGTGTGTTGCCCTGTGAAGGACTGGTGCCCCCTCCAGGGTGTGTTCATGCCTTGCGCCAAGTGATTCCATGTTGGCTCTGGACCCATCGCGACCTTGAAATGGATAAGCGGTTACAGACAATGAATGAATGTAACACTCCAGGTTCATACTGAAGTCTCTGGCAGGAAGAAAGTCTGTTTATTAGACTAAAATTAATTTATGCAAATTGAAAAATAAAACTAAATATTGAAAAAATATTTTGATATATTAGTTAATTTTTTTTTCTGTCCGCTGGTGCAGTTACATAATCACAAACCCAAAGGTCTTTTAAAAGGTGGACTAACATTATAACAATCTGGTTAAACATGATGGGAAAAAATGTCTTTAAAATGATATAATGAACCACACTTATTGTAGTGGTTCCCAGTTATTCAAATTCAGCTTGGGAAGAGCTTGTTAATTAAATTAAACTCATTAGTTCTTCGGGTGGTTTGGAAGCAGTGGACTCTCTAAAAAGTGCTCAGGGCCATGAACTAACAAGGAATAAAGAGTGGACTTAGCAGCTGGCTTTGTATATTACATAACATTTAACAAAAGCTGGACTGGGGAAGATGGGGAAAAATACAGAGAGAAACATGGGCATGATCCTTTAGTATTTAAATCTTCATTTTTATTTAGAACACTTGAACACATTTTCTTAAGTCAGGTAACACAGAGCAGGTTTGAGAACAGAGCAACACTAAGAATAATCAGAGAAATTAAAGAATATCTTATACAGAAACCCAAAACTGACAAGAGGGCTACCGTGAAGACTTCGGCTTCAGAGAAATCTACCCAGTGAAGTGGAAAGAAAGAACATCAGGGGAGGAGAATCAGGAATAAAGTGAAAACAATACAGTACTAAAAGGTAGAGCTCTGTGTTGTCAGTGCAGGTAATAGTACTACTTAAATTCACATCTTTCTGAAGAGTGCACGCGTTTAACTTATTATCTGGTGAGCTGGAACTGATAGAGTTTATGAGGAAGTACATTAACACTTGAGTTGGGAGCATGTCCCCTGACACATATCAAGTGTGGTCAGAGTCACCACAAATGAATAAAGAGCAACTTGCAGTATTACTTTATAGGCAGACGTATTAAACAGCACTGGCAAAAGCACAACCACTATAATTACTTCACAGTCTATTGAGAAGAATTCTATTATTCGTGCTGAATGCAAATGGAATCTTCAGCTTTTTGTGCACTCCTCGCATAGGATCTACTGTAACACTAGAGCATGTGTGATACAGAAAAGTCTCAAGACTTGTTCAACTCCTTTTTCTTCATAAACGTCCACCGCCCTGCATTGACAACAATGAGTCAAAATACAAAAGCATGCCATTGAAATATCACCACCAATTTTCATAATCTGATCATTATAGCTTTCATTAATATAATCTTCATCTTTATCATCTTGAGACAAAAATAGTTTATGCACGTACAAAGCTTGGAAAATAGATAAGAGAAAAAGGTTTAGGTAACCAGCATTCAATAGAAAATGAAAATGACAGTAAAAGGGAGAAAACAAAACAAAACAAAAAGAAAAAAAAAAAAAACACCAAACATTTGTTTGAGTGACTCATGCAAAGAAATTCCGCTAAAATACTAGTAAACTGCTGCTTTAATACCGTGTGTCCTGTTTAATAGTAATAATGTGCATCCTCACTTTACATGATTATTTTTCAATGCTAAACACACAAAGATTAACATTAGTACATTTTTTACATGCGTTTTTTTTTTTTTTTTTTTTTTTTTTCTAAATATATTTTCCAGGAGATGGATTGGTGGGATTAATTGGAGTACACTTAAATGAAATTGTCTCATCACTTTTTGTCAAGGCGAGACAAGATGGAGGTGTCCAGAGCTGGACACAATAGGATCCACAAAAACAAAACAAAAAAAGGATCCACTGTAAAAGTACATCCTAGTCAACAGCACAACAGTAGAGCAAAAACAGATTCCCAGATGCTTTGTTACCTTGTGGGGTCGCTCCAGTTGAAGAATGGGTTGTTTGTAAGTTTTGGGATTATTTCTAACTTAAAAAATAAGGGGGTCCTTGACATGTAAAAGATGTCATCAATGAAAAAAGCTATTTGACTAAAGCCTGATACCTTTACTATGCTTTAGAAAAGCTAAAGAACACAATAAGATTGTGGAAAGTCAGAGTAAGAGGAAAAACGCTGTACAATAGACACGAATTTAAAAGTTAAAAGGCATGTCAAAAACGTGAGACAAAATACTTAAATAAATAAATAAATAAATATGACCTGAGGACACAAATAATGAACGAGACTCTGAAATTGCCTCATTCCGACCAGACTTGAGTCCCTCATGCTTGCCAAGTGGCTCCCAAGCCAAACCAAACGCCAGCTGTTCTAGGTGTGATATGTTGCATCAACTTAAGTACACTTCACTGATGAAATATTGAACTGCAGACTGTCCTCGCAACACACACACACACGAAAACAAAGCATCTTAACTTTCATGACTCTTGAAAAAAATATCTTCATATCTGTTATCACTTAACACAAATACCTTATACGCAGCTCATTCACAAGATTGTACCTCCACATCCAGGGCGGCTAAAAAGTGTTCAAGTACAAACTCCTCAAACCTCCTTAAAAGAGCCTTGAAAACAAACAAGTATATCGTTCTTTTCTGAAATCACAATAGATAATATGGGTACAACTTCTAAATTATATTAAAACATGAATATAAAAAAAGCAACACTTTTGCCTGCGATTCTGTCAAATTTATCATACTCAAATCTACTGCCATAGCCTTGGCCACCACAGAGATTTGTGCTACATGCTTCCTCTTTGTTTAAGCCTGTAGAACCTTATGTAGCCTTGCATTGGCCACTGTGCACCATCACACTGAAACATTATTATAACACCTTCAACGTTTATAAGAGGAACCCACTGGTAGGTGTTGACCAGATGCACACTTTACTCTCCACAAGCTAGACTAATATGTAGCACCTTTGACAGGATTATGGCTTATAGTTAAGAGCTGTGCTGTGAAGCTACGCATGGAAACGGAAACTGTCCTTAACCTAGCTGTTAACAGGCTCAGCTGAACACTGAAACACACACAAATGTTCAAAATACTTCACCTGGGTGCTGAAATCAGCTTAAAATATACAGCAATGGATGACCACAACAGATGTAATTTAGTGATTTAGAATTTGTGCCCTCATGTGTCACAAAAAAAAAGCAGAAAGGCTGATTCGAGAAAGATCTACTCTTTTTTCTGTACAATGTGAAAGAAAACAAAGGGCACAAGTAAATACTGGAAGACCCCAAACATATCGCTGTGTTCAAAATCACTCTGTTCAGCTCTGTTTCCTACACATACACACTAATACCTTCACAAACTTCAGCAGTGTGAGCACACACACACACTTTGGGTGCTTTAAATCTTTAACCACTTGGAGAAACCAATACGGGGAAAAAAAAAAATAGAAATAAAAATAAAATAAATAAATAAATAAAATAATAATAATAATAAAAAAAACGACCACCCCCACCCCATTCGTTACTACAGAAACAGCCACTGTGAATACAGAGTGTCATGCTATCTGAAAAAAAAAAAACAATAAGGTTGAGCATAAAATATTTCAATCAGAAAATCACCAGCATCCAGAATTCTGCATTGTACCAATGCCACTCAATTGCTTTTGTGTTGTAATAATCATAGTCATAATATAATGAACAACATTAATAACAATATTAATGATGATTAATAATTATAATAATAATATTAAACACGTACACACACGTACGTGTGAAACACGGCTTTTAATTGACATCAGCACGGTGAGAGAGAAAGCATGACGTGTCACTGACAGAACACAAAGGGTCTTGCCATTCCTTTCCAGTCAGGACCACCAGACTCCATTTAGCATTCACTCATCAGGGTGTGGCAACACAGGTGAGAAGGATGAGGCAACACAGGAGATGCACAGAGATGTGATTGACAGGTGAGAGGTGGAGCCCAGTGTGGTAGGGTCAGGCACTGCAGACTCAAAGCCACATGACACTGGACTTGCTCTCTTTCTTTCTTCTATCTTTTTCTCTCAAGCTCCCTTTATTTCAGTCTCTTTCTTTCTGGCTGGGCGCTCTTCTCAAACGTGGCTACAATAAGCTGCCCCTGCAAACAAACACAAGCATTAATTTAATACCATCCAAAAAGTTAGCAACGACAAAACTGAAGCACTCCTTTTAGGTCTAAAACCTGCTATAAATAAGGTATCAGACTTAATACCAAAACTTAGCTGACTTTCCTGTTCTTCCTAGATCACCAGCTAAAAATCTGGGTGTTGTAACTGACTCAGATCTATCATTTGATCAGCATAGAGGTAACATTACAAAAACAGCTTTCCTACATCTTCGTAACATGGCCAAGTTAAGAAAGGCTTTATCCCTGCCAGATGCAGAAAAATTAGTTCATGCTTTCATTATATCAAGATTAGATTATTGCAATGCGCTACTGTCAGGATGCTTCAGCAAAAACTTGAGTAAACTCCAGCTAATTAAAAACGCTGCAGCCAGGGTCCTCACTAAAACTAGAAAATTTGATCATCTCAGTCCAGTATTATCGGCCCTTCACTGGCTTCCAGTCAAAATGTTTTGATTACAAAATTATTTTACTAACACGTAAAGCCCTGCATGGTCTCACCCCTGAATACTTGTGACACCTCATCACACACTATGACCCACCAAGATTACTCAGATCTCAGGGCGCCGGCCTCTTACTAGTTCCCAGAATTCATAAGACTTCGGGGGGGGGGGGGGGGGGGTTTGGGGGGGGGGCTGGAAGCTTTCTCTTACAAAGCCCTCAGCTCTGGAACAATTTTCAAACAGATTCATGTTTAAATCTAGGCTCAAAACCCACTTGTTCAGTTTACCTTTCTTCTAGTTCAAGGTTGTCGTTTCAGGAACATGAGGAATCATAGTAAACTCTGATGCTGTGTTCTGTGCTGCTCACCATTACCCACCATCATCAATGACACTGAAGTAGAAATGGAGTCAGATTTGCAACACTCTGACTGATGCTTCCAGTCTGATGCACTGTTATTACGCCCCCAGACTGATGCCACTATTATTACTATTATTATTATTATTATTATAATGTAGCATGATGACACTTAACTGGTTATAATTTAAAATTCTATCATTAGTTTGATCAGAGGGATGGATCTCATTTTTGAGTCTTGGTTCCTTCCAACGTTTCTTCCTCCAGCCTCGGGGGAGATTTTCCTTGCCACTGGCGCCTTTGGCTTGTTCACACCGGGCTTTGATTCAAATTATCTGTATTGGTACTAATTATGTAAAGGTGCTTTGTGACAATGTCAGTTGTAAAAAGCGCTATATAGATAAAATTGATTTGATCTGATCTTTAACAGCTCTTAACTAAAAACAATATTAATAATAATAATACATTTTAATTATATTTAATTATTAAATAATTAGATTAATTAAATAATTAAAATTATTAAATAATAAGATTTTATTTAGTATTTACCTCACCGCCCAATTATATACTTTTTGTGAGGAAAATATTGGGACAGTTAGGAAAAATTAAAAGTTTCATCTTGTAAATTCCAAACTTTTTATGGAATGCGTTGCTGGCCTGAAATGCTTGAATGAATGTATATTAACAAACAAAATGAAATTGACCAGACAAAAACATGAAATATCATGGGTTCATACTGTGTGCAATTTAATAAAAGTCAAAGTAATTATAAGAAACACTACATGTTTTTTTTTTATTATCATTTTCCATACTGTCCCAATTGTTTGACTTGTACATGACACACACTCAGAAAAAGGCATTCTGTAAATTTTTCAGGATATTGACAGTTTTGTCAAATTATCCACACATATAAAAAGCATTTAAATAACTGCAACCTCAGTTTAAATGACAAAATACCCTCCTTTAGGGACACCGAAGTGTATTGGAACTAACCTTCATTGGAGTGGAGCAGCGGGGGCTCCGGAGCAGTGGAAATGAACATTCTGCCACTTTGAGTCCCGGCGATGCCACACCCTCGTCTCCTCGGACTGGCTGCTTCGAGGTCGGCCCTGCCCATCCACATACTGCGTGAGGCGGATGTAGGCTATGCAGGCAGCGTCTTCACCAATCAAGTGCACATGTGGGTTCAGAATGGTCGTGTGGATGGGCTTGCTGTTCTTAGACAACACTAGAGAAGAAACACAACATTTTAAAGCAGGTCCTCTGTCTGCTGCTGTAAGGCTGATGTCATTAGAGGTAGAGTCAAAAACATACAGGACCCCTTTAGGCACAAAACCTCAGCTAAATGCAGTATATAAACAAAAAGAATTTACTAAAATCTCAGAAGGAAAAAGTTTTTTGCCCAAAAATAAGTAGATTTAAATAGGTGTAAACATTCTCCCATGGCACTCAATATAACAGACAAGAGATCAAAAAGAAAAGACACCTCCAGCATGTCGACTATGACCAAGGTTCTTTATTTCAGTGCATCCCCTTTTCAACAGCAGCATACCTTATATTGTAACTACAATAAAAATAATTAAAAAAAACAGGCTGAATCCCCAACTGAATGTTTTAGCAATGAAGTTTACTGTACTTACAGTTTTCAAAGTAGAATCTGTGGAAGTCCATGCCCTCCACAAGGTTTCCCAGGGCCTCTGGTTCAAATGAAGTCAAACCAGGGTCACAGATTTTACTGAGTAGAAAGGAAATTTAAAAAAAATGGAAGTGATTTATTTGACCTCTTTATTCTCCAGACAAAAATACATATGTAACAAAAGCACTGTCCAACACATATATTTAAAATCTTACGCATAAGCTTCAAAGTCTCCATTGTTGATGGCCTCAATCAGCTGTTCAGTGATTTTGATGATCTCCTGTTTGCGTGCTGTCAAAAGGAGAAGAAAAGTAAAAGTCAAGAGCAGATTTACAGTCTCTCTGCCTCTTAAACTCACAAGCACTGCATTAGTCACAAATCCATCAGAAGAGAAGGTCATTCACAGATTAATATTCAGCCCATGAATGAGTCTATTTGACCTACAGGCTGATCATGCTTCATCTTCCTGTCACTACCTCTGGTTACTACAAATGAAGGCCCAGCAATTTCAGAACAATCTGCTTTATCCAAATTCCTCAAAGAAGCAACAAGATATGACTGATAATAGTCTGTTAGCATTGCCAGCAAGCCACTCAAACTGCAAATCCACACCGGTAAATACTGCTACACTCCTAATGCAAGCACACCTGCTGTACTCACACTGTGCAGGAGGTAAGGGGCTAGAGGACGGCTGGGGGGGAGGGGGAGAAGGTTGTGTGGGGGTAGTGAGGGGTCTGTTAAGTGCTGCTGAGTCAGCTTCTGCCTGTGGGACAGGATTCCTGCGAGCGCTGCTCACCAGATCTGTGAGACGCGACACTGAGACGATCAGCAGCAATTACAAAGTGAGAGACGACAGGCGACACATGGAAGATGGAAGAAAGAAAAGAAGATGAATGAAAATGTAGAGAATAAACTGGGAAACAATGAACTTGATCCAATGTAGAGAATTAAAACTAAAATGCTAAATTTACAGTAGAAAGTACTGTTGGGGGATTTAGACATAACCACTGTAAAAAATTTGTTAAGCAATAAGTCATGACAACATTGTTTTGTCATTTACCTTAACTTATCAAAGTTTTGTTATTTCAACTGGATTTTAACTCAAGTTTTTAAACTATTCCAATGAAAAGGAAATTTGAAGGATTGAAATGAACTTGAAACTGAGTTCTGGCTATGGGCCAGGCTTTGGTACACCCAGGAAGAGCTCCCAGCATGCACCACGAGCCTCACTTTTTTGAGGTTTTATTTTCATTGTTGTGTGCTGTGAGGTTGGGAGTAATATATATGACGCTTTTAGGTTTTTAATTGGTGTTTGGTATTTGGTCTTTGTAGCGAGAACTGTGTTTTTTCCAAGGCCTCACCCTCAGTGAAACACTGCAGCTTTGGTGAGGTTCTGGCTGAGTCTTTTTACAAGTCACGCCCAAATGCTGCCTGTCGCTTGTTCTTATTCTCTGATGTTATTTTCAGAGAGTTTTAATAAAGTGCGTTAAAAGGCAACTATGACTCTGGACGTACTTCTTGACACCAGTCAAAAATAATTAAATTTAAGGCTCTTAACTTAAATACCTATGTTGGAATGAGTTGTGTACTTTCAATGTAAGTTGTTCAGTTGAAACAACAAGCAGTTTAAAGTCAAAGTCAAATCACCTTGCAAAGTAATTCAAAGCCAAATATGACTTAAAGTCATGAGTTGAAATAAATAGTAATTCTAATTGGATATAACTTAATTTGAAGGCAGCTTTTGAACTCATGATTTTCAGTTGAAGCTAGTGAGATATCTCACTAGCTTCAACTGAAAATCATGAGTTCAAACGCTTCCTTGAAATTTTAAGTTTTAAGTAAAATTTTTAGCTACATTACCCTCCTAGCTCCAAAGGGAATGCATTTTTTAAAACAGCAAACATGAGTACCTTGAAAGCAAGGGAATGTTTTTTTTTCCAAATATCACTTCTACAGTGACCACAAAGCCATCCAAAAACCCAAGCAAAAAAAATAAAATAAAAATGGTTCCCTTTAGTCTATCTATAGCAGCTGAATTCTGCTACTTTTTGTACTTACTCTGCATGGGAGTGTTTTGGGTTTGGGGGGTGGGAGGGGCAGTAGGAGTGGAGGTAGCAGGTAGGGGGCTGTTTTTGCTCCCCTCACCATCAGCTGCTGAGCCTGAGCCCTTGCGCGCCACTCCCAGTAGGTCAGTGAACTTGGTGGCAGCTGGGAGGGCCAGTAAGTGAGAGCAGAGATTAGAGAGCTGAATCAATGCTGAGGTAAAGTGCAGCAAACACAACAGGAAACATAACAGAAGAATGGAAATTACATGCAGTAAACCAAACACAAAGAACACTGTAAAGCTGGATTTAAAGTGTTTTGGACTAAATAATAATGATCTGTATGAATTAGAATAACGGTAGAGAATTCCAGAGCAGTGTGAATGAGGACTCAATAACACACTGGGTTGAGGAGGACAGTCTAGAACTGCATGAATATGGGGGAATATATTTTATTAAACCACAGTTTTGACCCTGCAATGTGACTGGCTGAGACCTTCCGGGGTGCCAATATTGAACGATAATGGCATTCTGACTGAAGATCTTCACATATTACTCTGCAATATATGCTTAACCTAACGTGTAACCCAACATAACCTAAAGTAAACTCTATTCCACCAATGTGGAACTGGTTCAGTTCCAATTTGCATACCTAATTTTGAACCATTCTGTGCATTTCCACCAAAATAAATTCCCAGCTGAAACTTTAATGAAGTCTGTGGGCATGTCTATCTGTTTGCACCAAGGTTCAAGAATCCTGAATGGAGCCAGTTCAAGAAGCAGTTCATGGTCAAAAAAGGGCCAAAAAAATTATGTGGAGGTATGGAAATGTTTTACCTTGTGAAAGGTTGATAAAAAAAATAATAATCATACATTTTGTGCTCTTTATCTCAAAACCTACCAATAAATTCAATAACAGAACTATGGTATAATCGCAAGGTTCGTGATCTTTGTACACAAGTGCCAATCTCATGTTATGCCACTCCCTCTTGTGTATTATTGTTTAAACAATATAAGAATGGAGAGATCGATCTAGACCAGTGTGAATTAGGAGGCCATTCAGTAAGAAATAATGGGAGAAAGCATTCTTAGACAATTAAAATACTGAGAGGACATTCTAGATCAATGTAAACTTAGGGAGACCAGTGGAAATCTTGGACAAAACCTTACACAGTTAATACAAACAGCTGCAAGAATAAAAGCTGCCAAAAGTTAATTTTTATATGAAGAAAGGGCAGTAAGAAAGAACCATTATTTTAAAATATAATGAGACACTAGCCTGCCAGAATGAACAATAGATAGCATTATTCGTTTTTGGCACTCCTTGTGAACAGTCATTAAGCTGTTCTCTGGGCAGACATGTCAGTGACAGAAGTGCCTTATTATAACAAAAAAGAATTAGATGAATGCAGTTTAGGGTACCTGTCAGGGATATTTTTCTTTTTAGCCCAGAATTCCATGTTCAAATAGGCCAATTTATACAGATGGGACTTTTTAATTATTGTTTTTTGATTAGAGCAAACAGATTAACTTCATGTCTTTTATGACACATTCTTATGGACATGAGTAATATTATTATTTCTGTGTTTGTCTGTGTCAACATTTTCTGGTATAAGGACATACATGCACTAACACAGCTGACAAAGCAATAGCAAGTGAAGTCAGAAATGAAATGAAAAGGCAAAGGTAATAGACAGGGTGTGTCACTCACTGAAGACAGCAGGGGTGGAGCCCTGAGTTGTGTGGGCGTGGTCAGACTTGGAACTAGTGTTTGATTGGGCAAGACCTGTGCTGTTATCTACACTCTTTCCTGTGGCCCAACCCCACATCAAAAAAGATGGGAAAATAAGACAGGAACATGATAGAAAGGGCGATATCAAGGATGCACAACATATTGTTTAGTAATGATTATGGCAACAATAGGTCTTTGCAAAACCCATTTCACAGGAAACAGGATTATGGACATTATCTGATGTTGTGCTTTAAGTATATTAGCCAGTCACAGCTAATCACAGTCCTAGATGAATGATTCTGTGGATGATTCAATTCACATAATCAAACAAAAATAAATTACATAATTTGATATAAAGTGATTTTATTTCATTCAAAAAGCAAGGACATTTGCATTTCTGATATGAGGTTAATTAATCGAAATAGAATATCATCTATATTGTGCAAATCTATGTCACAGAGAGACAAACAGAGCAGAATGAAGGGTCAACCCACTGCACAACTGAGTGCTTTCTTTAAAGACTTACACCTAATGCTGAACTATACGGCCAAAATTTATATAACAATATATTTCTTAGTTTCTGTGATAGGATATAATTCCAATGTTGATATGAACAATAAAAAAGATTCAGAAACATTGCCAAGAAAAACAAGACACATGACATCACCAACAAACCTAAACCCCTTGGCTTTGTCAATATTAATATTTTTAAACTAACCGAGTCGTGTAAAGTTGAGTGCAATGAACTGACGGCAGTGGCCTAATAATGAACATCAGCCAGTGACTGATGCTGTAAATAATGTATATTAAAATATATATTATATTCAGATATCAATATTGAATTATTGTCCAGCCCTAATGTACTCTTTACATATAACTTTCTGGTCTTGTGCAGAACAGAAAATATAAAACAGTTCATCAGAAAGATGAGAATAAACCAAAATTAAAAATAGAAACAGAATAAAAGAGAATGGTATGAAGACCATACAAAGTTAACAGGGCTGGTGTTACACACACATACAGCAAAAGCAAAACACAACAGATAATAAATAAAAATGAAATCACAGAGCACAAACTATCTACATGAAAAACCCCTCTCCCAGCCTATTAACCTTGAAAACAACATAATAAACTAAATATTCATGGTAGCCATTCAGAGAAGGAATGACAACTGATCTTAATTATTCAAATCAATCAATAAATTCAAGGGAACTGTAATTCAAATTATTCCAAGTGTCAGAATATTCAACTCCAAATCATTCACACAAATCAGATACATTACCGTTTTATGGTCTTATTTGCTTGCTTCAAAGAAGTGGGCGTCATAACTACAGTATTGTCAGGATGGCTCTTAGCTTTATGCACACACAGCCTGTTTCCCACTGAAGTTAATTATAGCACAAGGTGCCCTTGCCCTACACTAGTTGTGGAGAGTAGTAGTGACCACTCACACACTCTCTCACACATCTATCAGTGACAGTCTTTTTGCGGGAGCAGCTTCAGCTAAGGTCATTTCTAAGGTCATTCCAGTCCTAGTCAGCCACTGGGGCAGAGATGAGTTTATACAGTCTGCTGTATTATAAAGACAGATGAAATTATTTTAATGTGTTTCTCCTTCCCTGGTTTAACTGTGGTAAAGTTCTATTTCTGTTCTATCTAGCTAGTGAAAATTTGGAAAATTTCTTAATTAGGAAGCGTAAGGGGGTGGGACGACATAAACTGGAACCGAAAAATAGTTCTGAACTAAACTAACTAAATTTTCTGTAACAAATGAAGCCAAGAACAATTTGAAGAATCATTTAATTATAACAGCCCTAACCCCTGATTCCTTGAAGTGGAATTTCTGAGTCTTTCCAGTCAGATTTGTTTCCAAACTCACCTTTCATGTCTTCATCCTCCACTGTGGCATTACTGCTATCAGATGACTCCTAGGGAGAGAACAAGAGAAAATAACTGTTAAAAATGGCCACAAGTGTTTATTTCTGAGCACTGAGAGGGAGTATACTCCCCAAACCATCACACACACATTCTAATACACATGTATCCTCTTTAAACTTTTCACCAACAAAACCCCAGGGATCATATACGATTAACCAATTATGGATCCATGGCAAACCTCATTAGAAGACTCGCATCATGCGTGTCACAAATCAGCCATAACAATGACCAACTCTTTGTTTCTGCACTCTTTGTCCACTGACCATTCAGAAGAACTTTGTAGCTCTAGAGTTACAGGCATTATTATGTGTGTTACTCAGCATACATACATGGTCTGGACCCCCACAGGACCACCACGAAGCAGGTATGATTTGATATGAACCCCAAAAGTGCACCAAACAAAAATATCCGTGTCCAATGACCAATGATGGAATATTAGAGGATACCCAACACAAAAGGTGCAGACGACATCTACAAGGTGAAGCTCCTAACCAATGAAGAACAGGATGAAAAAGGGCAAAAAAAAAACTCTACAGAACAAAATGGTTCCTCTATGGTTAGTAGGACTGAGAGAAAAGTCAGTACTGAAACAAGGAACTGGTCATAATGTTGTGGCACACAAATACAAGGTTATGACACAAACATGCAGATATTACAAACATTTCACGCTCCACAGAAAATATGAAAGTTCTCAACACTTCAAATTCTCTGGAACCAGGCTGCATAGTGACAACTTAACAGTTCACACTACAGCTCATCTTTTCAGGAAAGCACAAAGTAAGACTCTGTTCAACAGTTTTAAATATTTCCATTTGTGTCTCTAGCATTAATGACTGGGTGCATTCGTTTCTGCAATATACTGCAATTCCGAACATCAGCCTTCAGCCACTTGGCCCAGTTTATATTTTGCATTTACATGTGATTTGATCATCAAGATAGTTTACATTTGCTTTTTAAATGTAGTTACCTCTTGTGGACCTTGCTCCTTAGTAGAAGGTTAGTGTGGTGGTGGTGGTGAACAAATATTATTTGGAAAACACTACAGGCTTTCTGTCTGAATGTTCCTGCAGATTGCACTGTATAGAGCTTATGATATGTATACTTGTCCATTAGATACATTAAAAGGCACCTAAAATGACAGCGAAAAGAGAACAACTTGACTTCCTATGTGGCCCCATTTCAACCCTCCTGAGCAGAGAATAATATGAGGAGAGATAGAGCAAGAGAAAAAGAGAGTGTGACAGAATGATGTCATGAGAGCAGGAAGGAGGGGGGAGGTCACCTGAGAAACAGAATGGAGCACCTGTTATGGCTGAGCCATGGCCATCACCAAGGACATCAGAAGCTGCTGTAAATAGGCCTTCAGTATGTGGGACAGTATCATTAGGAAAGCCTGAGTACGCCTTTTTCTTTCACTCTTACATCCAGAAACATCTCTCTACAGAGTAAAAACTTTAGAAACATGCTGAGTCTCATTAATGAAATGATGACAGCGGATATATATATATATATATATATATATATATATATATATATATATATATATATATATATATATATATATATATATATATATATATAAAAAATAGTCGTGTAATCTTCTGCATCCAGTGTATTGATGATTAATTTTGTCATCTAAAATATCAAAGGGACCAAACAATAATAAAGACACTTTCTTTGAAATGCTCCAGAATGTTGCAAAAAGATATTAGTTAGCTTAAGATATATTTAAAATGTACAGTGCTATAAAAATGTGTCAGTCTAAATCCCCCTATCCTTTTTACTCTAAGAGTAAAATATGCATCATCATCATTCAACTAGTCTCAGCCACATATGGCCCACCCACAACTGATGTTGTGTCTTATACTTTCAGTGCACGAATCTGGCTGCACTGCCAGGATTCTGCCAGTGGCATTCTGATTGGCTCTTTGTATATCTGTGTTCGTGCACTTTCGTGTATCATTTTGTACTGGCTCTTACAGGTTCAACATGAGAGACTCCCTCCACACATTAGACCAAAATATCAGACTTGTGTCTGGTCCTTTTCTGTGTCATTCAAATGTTCTTTTCCTTCAGTAGTAGTTGGCCACGTTAAGTGGTGAAAGGCACCAGACTCTCCCTAGAGTGTCTGGCTATGCGAGACTATCATGCAACTGCCAAAGGCTAGTAATCTTAAGGCAGGAAGATATGGCCAAAATTTATTATAACAATAGGTATCTTAATTTTGGCCAATAAGATATAATTCTGATATCAATATGAAAAAATAAAAAATAAAAAACACAGAAAAACTGCCAAGAACAAACAAGAAACATGACATCCAACATTCAACAAACCTCTTGGGTTTGTCAATATTAATATTTTTAAACTTGAACACAATGAACTGACTGCAGCACCCTGTAATGACCATTAATCCGTGACAGATAATGTAAATTGAAATACTGAACATTTAAAATGACACTGTTGTTATCGAAACATTTATATTGCACTATACTGAATTTTTGTCCAGCTCTAAGTAAGCTAACTCAAATTGACATCAGCAGTAGGGGTGGGCGATATAGCCCTAAAATAATATCATGATATTTCAGGGTATTTTGGCAATAACGATATTCTTGGCGATATGAAAAACACTGGAAAATACTTTTATTAATTTCAAAAACAGACTATTGCAACAAAATCAATGTCATATTAAAATGAATTATATTCAATTATTGACAAACAAAAAAAAATATTTACAAACTCAGAGCCACTTTCCACCGTACTTTACTGTGGCTAAATGACTCATGTAAATAACACATGCCAATAACATCCAATGCATGACGTTATTACAAGTCTGAATATCACTAATATCACAATATACTTTTTTAAAAATTACTTTAAAAATGATGATATTGTCGATACTTAGATAACTAGCTAAAAATAGACAACTAGTCACTATAGCGGAAGCTATGTAAAGCGCAATGATATTACAATCCCCATTTTTACATATTCTCATATACATTCCAAACCGATATTTATGTATGCAGGTCTGCCCTGATGCTCTTTTTAACCAAGCATCTTCTAGGCCTCAAACAATTAGTTTTTGTTGCATATTTTGTACCCGATGCCACATTTTCTGGATGCTGTTCTACATCCAACAAAGCACTGTATTGCTTCATTGTAGTTAATTAAGAAAAATCAGTTAACTAAACATATTTGCTGTTTGTAAATTTGAAAAATAAAGACAGCTTTACATTCTAGAAAACTGCAAATTCAAGGAACGCAATGCAGCTTCATCAGTTTTTCTATTCTGCATTTCTAAATATTACCACAAGGAGGCATTACTTCACACAGGGACTCAGAATCGGAATGCAGAGACACAGCAACAAGATGCCATGCAGTAACGCTGATACTTATTTCTGCCAACTGTTGCTATCCCAGTATGATACGTCACACACACCTTGTGCACAGAGTTTACACACTCCATTCAAAAGCCTCCTGCTCCTACTCAGAAACACATTATATACATGTTATGGATGCTAAGCTGAACACTACTCTGACAAGTATTCAGCAAACCCTGGAACAGAAATACTCCCTACAGAGTCATTTAAAAAATATTAAGTGTATTGTTAGGCTAATATAGGCATGTAAACTCCAATAAAGACTAGATTAATAAGCAGAATCAAATATTTTCAGGAAGCAAAATGGAAAATAGAAGAAAAAAAAAAAACAGGTTGTTATAATGCACATATTACACTACTAATATAATATATACTAATATAAACATGTCTTGTCCCAGCCTCTCTCTTCCACACACAGGTTAGTTGACATCATGGTCTATGGTCACAATCAAATAAATGCATTAAGCGGATGCAGATCAAGTAGATGATAGTAGGAAGAGAGGTGTGCGAAAGTGTGTTTGGGAGAGGGGTAACTTAGTCCCGACCAATGGATTATGGATAACAGTGCTCTGAGCTTCCTACAGCAACATAGGAGAAGGAGGGATGGAAAACATGAAATAAAGGGAAAAGGGACAAAAGAAAATAATGCAAGCAAGCAAGCAACAGACAGAGAGAGAGAGCTGGAGAAAAAAAAAGAAAAAAAAATATACGGGGGGAGGACGGGTGTTGAAGATTGCCAAGACTGAAAATACACTCACAAAATACAATCACAAACAAATAAGAACCCACAGATCCTTAGTCAAGCTCCTGCTTAAGGCTGAGTTAACTGCAACCAAACCAGTGAATAGTGTTATTAGAGTATTGCAATAACGGTTCATTCCTCCTTCAAATTTAGCAATGGAAGACAAAACAGAATGTGTTTTGAAGAGTTCTAAACTATTCACACATTTTCAATCACCGTTTAGGTCTTAGCAACCCCACAACTATGTACAATTTTGTCATTCTTATTATGTGCATTAATTAATGTATTTATGCTCCTAGGATGAAAAAGTAGCATGCATCATTCCATCTCTGAGACTTGGTTCAGTGCAACCTAGCCTTGGTGACAGCAACACTTTGAGGTTTCTGCCCATTAGAGCACTCCCTTCCATTGACTTTGTGTTTCATGTCTAAGAAGAACAGAACACTGACACTCACATTCCAACATTACAGCTGTAGGGTGTCTGAATGTAACTGGTTTAACAGATTCAACACTGGAATCCTGAATAATAAAATTAGAAGAGCTCACTCTCGGTTCTCAGTTTGGAACAGTGCATGAAGTAAACACATACACTTGCTAAAAATGCACCTAGCTTGTGAAATTAGGGGCTAGAATGAACTGGAACTACCATAAGAGCCTGGTATAATCCAGACAAGACTGAGGCTATTTTTAAGGAAAGCAGATGCATAACAATGTATTAGAAATCAAATAATGCATGTGACAAGTTTTTTGTCTGATGAGCCTTTATATACAAATCTGGTAAATTCTATTAATAAAGGTACCCCACAGTCAGAACCAAACCGATGGCACTTCATAATACTATTACTGATACTCATCAAGACAAAAATATTAAGATAATAGGAAGCTTATAGGCAACTTAAATTTATGGTCAGTTATAAAGAAGCATCAGATCTGACCAGTTTTCTTAATGTATGTCATTTCTGCTGGTCCATGTCGGCTAAATGTTCTTCAAAAATAATCACCCCCTACTGTTGCCCCATGCCTCACCCCCAGGAAGTGACATTTCCCCAGTAACCAATCAGCAATTAGCAGCCTTCTGCATTATGATGTGATTGCCATGACAACCTTTATCATAGGCAACAGACAGAAGTGTTGCATGCAAAGGCTTTGATGAGGAGATACCTATGGGGGTGCAGACATGTTGAATGATGAAAAACACCTCATAGACTCATCACTTCACTTGTTTAAAGATTTAAGAACTGGACATATGCAGCTGCACACAACTGTGCAAAACTTTCTCATTTGCAAATCACTGTGGCAGTTATAATGTTCCGAACGTTGATGTATTATTGGTAATCTCTTAATTAATAAGATTTGTTATGTTTATTAAGCCAATTGACAAAACAGGACACCAAAATGAGCTTCTGGTTTAAATCAACAAGATTTGTTTTTCTGGTTTTCAAAATTTCTTGTCAAAGGATTTTCTATTAATATTGGTCTTATAGCACAGGGGATATCACACACATCCCACATACAGCAGTAGAGCCCTGGTCCAAACAGAATGATATCAGTAAGGATTAAATAAAGCAAATGGCACAATTTTATGTTTGCATGTTTTATTAAAATGCTTGTGACACAAGATATTCTTGATTATTTTTGCTTTCAGTCAATAATTATAATCTGTGCTAGATCACAATGGGCCATATCACAATAAAAAAAAAATTGCAATTTGGCTCAGGTATTGAAATCATATTGTGTATTGTGGATCTGCAGTGATTCACCTACACTAAGCTTTATCTATGACACACAATAGCTGTCACCTAAAGAACATTCCCAGTGGATATTCTTAGCTTATATTTGTGAGTCAACCATTTTCTGTTTTAAGTACAGATAAATATGCTGAGATAAAGCAGATTTGAAAATCAGTGGTATATTCCTTTAATAGTTGCCTTACACTGTCTCCATTTTGTGCCTAAACTATTTACTCTGCCATTGTTCTATATGTTTGAGGACTGACCAAGAAAACGATCATTCAAATCATTTATATAATGGAGGCAGCAGTGAGGCTACTAACAAAGTCAGGGAAAATGGAGTAATAAGACAAGATTCCTTTGTGACCATATTCATCTTCTGCCTTCTGTGAAAACTAGGTAACCTTATCTGCACTTACAGAACCTCACACACAAACACTTCGATGGCATTAAAGGGCAACTATGAGGGATCCTAAAAATATGCTGATATATAGCACCAAGTGTTGTGGTGGCTATATGTGCTGTTGGAGTGTCGGTCAGAGCATAGTCCACTCTGAGAAGTCACAGCCTGTCTTTAAACCCTTAACAACTGTTAGTGTTCATTTGCTGAGAAGATTAGTGTTCACCCTAAAAATCCAGACCCTCACTACTCCATTCATTACCATAAATTATAAGTATACCTCTTATATAGTTCCTGACTGATTCACAAACTGGACTTGTACATTGCATGGGAGCGTATTTAAAAATAGTACCAAAATGGGATCTGCTATTACTGTCAAGTCAAAGAACATAATAATAATAATTTCAGATTTTACCCAATTCTTTTTTTAACCTGGAAAGAAAAGTGTAGCTCACACATTCATACATCATAAACACTGTGGCCTACCATACAAGCTGAGAGAGAAAATATAAATGGAGCACACGTGCACACACCCATGTTCAGGCTAAAGGGCCCAGACACAAACAGGAAAGAGTGGGATAGGAGAGGTAAAGGAACAGAATGATAGAGGAAAGAGGAATTAGAGAGGTAAATACCAGTGCAGGAGAGGGAAGGTTTCCTTTGGGGCTTGTGACTATGCTGTTTTTGGTGCTGTTGGTCTGGGGCTGTGCAGGGAAACATAACACATACTGGGTTAAAGAGGAACCAGGTTAAAAGTGATAGAAGATACGATCAGCATGCAGTTCACAGACACCAGCATTCAGCCTCACATACACACGGAAAATGTGAAGTCATACTGCATTATAAATGGACTTCAAGTGCTAAACTCTACCTTTGCTGTTACAAATACACACATTTAATCGCATATATCAGACTAATTTTGTCAATAGCTAATATAGATTGGGATCCATTCCAGTCTCAAATATTTTACTGGAATATTTTCAAATGCTGTGACATTAGACAACCTAATCTACTGTTAATGAATTGTATTGTTTAATGCACGAAAAATTGATTTTTTTTAAACTGCACAGCTGTATTTTAACATTGTGAGTTGTTGCTATTTCATGTCATGTCTAACACACATTAACCATGCTAAAATCACTAAAAACCCATGGCCTTCTCTGACTTGTTGTTTTATTAGACATTAACTGTGCCTCTGTGGGAATTAATTTGTACAATTACAGAATGATGTGAAAACAGACAAAATGTTTTCCAGAGTCACAAAGGAGAGTTCATTAAAAAAACAACAACATTATAATGCTTTTCATGCCAATTATGCTTAATAAACCTATTCCATTATGGCAATTACACATGCAACAAACACAGAATAGTATACAACACTTTGACAATCAAACAAATTCTGTTTATTTTACCAGAGCAGGTTAAACAAAACTGAAAACATGGCTGACTATTGCATTGGCTGGCCACACATTGAGCTATCTGCAGCTAACAATCCCCTTCCCTCATGTGGCCTAGTGTTTTCATTCATATTAATCAAAGTCATCATTATGACAGGATAAAAGAATCAGGCTAAAAAAAAAGGACTGAAGATGCTGAGAAAAAAGTGACAGGATTAAATGGCTATAGCACAGTTAACATTCAAGTAGACATAAACAAGCAAAAGAAAAAATACCATTTGGTGTTATGTCTGGTATAAACGGCAGATGAGTGTGTATAGGATCTTTGCAAAAACCAGCTTTCTGCCTTTTCCACAGTTGAGGTGACTGTCAGTTCAGAGGAAATGGACAAAGAAGAGGCGCACAGAGCAAGAAAAATTGCCTTAATTCTTTCACACCTGGACTTAAATGGAGGCCTCTGCCATTGTGGGGAAATGCTGTTCTCTCTGGTGTTTTATGTTCTAATGCTCTGCATTTGTAACAGTATGTTTGAGGGGAAAAAGCTACTGCTGTTTGTTGCTGATGTTTTACTTGTCTGTAAGTTTTTATTCACTGTTTGAATTATCACAGAAACCCATTTGTAAGACAAGCTATTTAGTTTTGTAGCACTTTCGGTAATGCAGTTAGCCGTCTCCTGAGTTAGGCCACATTCCTCCTTAAGTAATTCGAAACAACAAAAATAAGTCAATATTACCCACCTACTCAGCAGGAATAGAGGAATATCCTCATCTCTGTTCATGCTTTTCAACGTTTGGAGTTTTCTCTGTTGTCTAAATAACTCAAAGTCATGAGCAGAGAGAGAGAAACGCCTAGCATACCAGACTGAGACAGTTTTTTTTTAAAACTCATTTACAGAAACTGGGGCTTTGTAAACGCGGGATCAAGCATGCAAACAGACAGAAGAGCTAGCACATGGTGAGGAAACATCCTCAGAAATGGTTTTGATTAAAATGTGAACATCGCCTTTAAAGCTGGGAGATGCCACAGAATTGCTACTAATACAATAACATGGATATTAATACAGCAATATGTATCTCATTACAGAGGAAACATTCGAACGCGCACACAAACAAAAATACATTAGTATACAGAAATATGGCTTGGACCAGCAATAAAATAATAGCGTAAAATGATTTTGACTTTTTCCCCTTCATCAAAAAGATGGTTTTTGCTTGTATAAACACTATATAACATAGAAAAATACAAAAGCAGATCAATATCAAGGCAGTCAGATGACAATCATAATTAATCACATTATTTATGTAGCAAATGGTGTTAACCTTAGTCAATCACATTTCTAATTTTTTTTTTTAAAAGACTGAAATATAAAGGGCAGTATTTCTTCTAGCTACTTATTGCTAATCACTATACTTCATCAAAAGAACATTCAGAGGAACATACCATTTTTACGCTGTACTTTAACAAAATTAGTTTATATCTCATTTTTAGTAAATTATTAGTTTCATTAATAATTTCTTTTAAAGCATTAAATGTGACACGCTTGAATAAACAGTAAAACATTTAATAGGGTTTGGTTCCTCTTTTTGATGTTTAGTTCCATTACGACACATTTAAGGATTGATTTGAAGACAGGACTGCCTTGAGAACAGGTTTGGAAACACACTGACACAGATCATAATTTTTTACTAGTTTTTATTTACATTCAATTTAATAAATGGCCATGTTTTAGTGGTAATTTAATTATGTATATTGACTAGAAAGAAATGTCTTTCTCTTTCTGTCTTTAACAAAAATAACAAAATGTCATTAAAACTCAGAAAATATTAGAGAAATAAAAAGAAATTCCAAGTGCAGCTGTGTGCGATGTTATTCTACATAAAGACGAATAAGAAGAAAAGCCAATCTGAATAAGCAAAATGTAAGTGCTTGGACCTGCTTTAAGTTTCCTTTTCAGCGCTGGTAAAGTGTGATGCAGTGGGATGCAGTAAGGGAGGTCTGGTGGAGTGTTCTATGACCTTGACAGATAAACGATTAGACCATACACATGCAGAAGAAAAGAATGGGAAATCCAGATATGCTTAGGGTAGTAAGGATAAGCAGTAGAGCGTATGTAAGACCATTTCTTCAGCCACTGAACACGCCAGAAAGTGAAGGAGAGCCTATAGTAAAGGCTTGTGTCCATACTGTGGTAACAAACAGGAAAAGATGAAAGGTAGGATAAATGATGAAGGATAAAGAATATTAAATGGAGTGGTGATCTCACCATGTACTGAACGGTGGAGCTTGACTTCCTCTTCTGGAAGAATGGAGAGAGGGAGAAAAAGCAAAAGTGTTGAATCATCCCATTAAGTGTAAAGAAAAAGGCACTAGCTGTAAAAGGCAACTTCCAACGAGACGATGACCGACTAATATGTCTGACGAACATGCCCACTAGACACGTTTAGATTGAAGAAAAATAGGAGGGCACAATCCCAATCATCCAGAATTGAATATGTTCCAAATAGAAAGTATTCAGAAGCAAAATCGCTCAGGTTCAAAATCAGTCAGGACTTCACAAGACCAGGACTGAAATCAACCACAACCAAAATATGACAGAATTAAAAATTAAAGACTAATACTGTCTAGGATTAAAAATCAGTCAGCATTGGGAAAGGACAGTAGTCACTTTTAAGACCAAATCAGTAAAAGGCTTTTAAATTTCCGACATTTTATTCCAAACTAACCCACTAGCCATTGTGGTTCATATCAGTGTGTTCGTTTAAGTGCAAGCTTCAATTAAATAGCAGTGTTACTGTTTTTGCTACACACTGCATTACCATTTGTGAATTTGACTACAAAGTTTGTATGGAAGCGAAAGAACCTGGTGGAAGGGTAAAACAGGAAGAGAGTTATACACCAGGAATATGTTCAGAGTAGAACATTCTGGTCAGACATCCTTCAGGTGTTAAAGGTGAAAAGCAGTCTAGCAGAGGATATAGGGTCAGAAAGATGGAAGAAAGTGAAGGAACAGCAGTAAATGGGTGGTGCTTGTCTAGAGGGTGAGAGTGGAATATTGTGCATGGTCCAAAGATGGTAAAAGTTAGCATGCTGTAGCAGGAAAGTGTGAAGTGAATCATCAAATGCACTTGTGGCCAGAAATCTAGAGCAGCTAGCAGTATCAAATCTGAAGTGTAACATCCTATTAAAACACACAACAATTCTGCAAAAAGCTCATTTACAGTTTTGTAATGTAGTCAATCAGCAAGAACATATCTGGTGTTAGATTATTTATGCAGTGAAACTACTCATTAGAAGTTATCAAATATACAACACAGACAATTTCACAGATTGTGTAACAGACACCAGAATTCTTCAAATGGTATCAGTGTTACTGCTGGGTAGTCATGCTTCTGCAGACTGTAAAGAATCCTCAAGCTTTTCAAGGTAAGAGAACAGCAAATTAAAAATATTTTATTTCTGAAGGGGGGAAAAAATTAAAAAATTTATAGGTCAGGGGACATCACTTGAGCATGACTCACTGTTATATTGCAAAGCACCAGTGCTTAATAAATCATTGTGAATAATTTACTGTGTGATGAGAAAGATCTTTAGTACCTGAATTAAAATACACTCAGGTTTCATAGCAGTGTTTGGTAACTGCTGACAATATGTTCATGTCAATAAAAGGTGAATAAGTTCAGTCTGTTCCAAAGTAGTAAGAAGAAGATATTTGTGGGGTGGAAGGAAGCTGTAAACAGGGCATTTTTCTGCTCTGTTTTAAGGAGGACAAGTGACAGAGGGAAGGAAAGAGAGAAAGAGAGGGAGTTACAAAGTAAGAGGAAAAAAGAGCCATCGTTTAAAATGGCTGATGGAGGACGTGGGGGAGCCTGTTGCTAGGCGATGAGAGGAGCACAGTGATGCTATTTCTGTCTCAGAGTTTCCAGGGTTCAGGCTTGTGGCTATTCCTGGAACTAGAGTCACATTCCCAACTCAACCAGCTCTTCTCTCTGCTGGTGCTGTCTCACACACAAAGTGTGTGTAAGAGCAAGGTGCACTAGTATAATTGGTGTTAGTCATGGAGGGGGAGAAAAGGTCAATAGCCACAAGGAATTGTTATTATGAGAGGTCACTTATTGGCAACTCTTTGGGTGCATGTGCATTTGTTTGTGCTTGTTGTACATATTCACAATGGAAATTCCCTGATTCTGAAGTAATACCAGTGTAAACCTTACTGTGATCAAATGATTATTAAACTCAGATTGATAAATTGTTCTTTTTTTTTTTTTTAGAAAACAATGTTTTTGAAATGTTTAAAATTTGAATGTAAAAAAATCTTTCAAATACATAATGTCATGATTATAATTATGGCAAGAGTTATTGCCATACTGTGCAAAAGTCAGAGACCAACCTCCATTTATTTAATTTCTAATAGTAGAACCTGGCTGCACAATTCCAAAAAATGAAAAACAGATTCAGTGATGTTCTGCTCTGGTCTCGGGGGTCAGTCCACTGTTCTGAGAATGACAGCAGTTTTTTACATCTGTAAATGTTCTTGTATTTATCTTCTTTTTATCTTTAGCATTTATCACAGCATGGAGTTCCGTGGGCACTTCTCACAGTGGAATGGAGGACAGAAACAACAGCAGACTTTTCCAGATTCAAAGCAAAAGTGCAGCTTAATTTTCTCCACTCACACAAAGATCAAAGTTTTTATGGTTGTCAGGAGCTACATTTTATCTTTTATATATATATATATATATATATATATATATATATATATATATATATATATATATATATATATAAATAAATAAGTCATTGGATTGCCCGTTTTGGCTTTCCTGTTCCTTATTCAAGAAAATGATCATCTCAATATATAATCAAAACAAACATCTACTTAACGCCTGTTTTTGACTGCATGTTATTTTAAGGACATTATTATTACAAATATATAATGAGAGAGAGAGAGCTAGAGAGGGAATGTGTGAGTGTGTCAGTGAGTAAAGAAAGCTTAAAAATAATACCAAGGCTATCTTCACACATCAGTTTTGCCATTTTCCTGACTTTACTGAATGTGAGAGCCATCGTCCTGTACACTGGATTTGACTCTCACAGAAGATTCCAAAGCTTTCTCTGTGACATCACAGCCCCCTCCTTTTGATTTTCTTCTCCCCGACACCTCCCACACACACACACACGCAGACGGAAATAAACCTTCCAATCCGTTTCTTCTCATCTTTCAGGGGGGTATCGCTTTCTAGCAAACCGGATGAAGCTTGTTTTGCCCCTTTGGTAACACCTTATATTACTGCACCCTCATTTTTCCCTTATCACTACCTGTCAACTTGAATGGTAGGGAACAACAAATATTTGTTTGTACCCTTTCTATCCAAGTTCCTTATTATGCAAATACACTCCATTAACACTATTTTTAACTTGACCCGAAAGGAGCATTGTAATACTTGTTGTTGGGAATAAATATCAGTGAAGTGACAAAGTGGTGGAGTATTAATGTGAGGAGAAGCCGGTTAAGTGTGACATAAGTGGTTTGGTTCATTGTTGTTTTCTGATTCCTTAAAAGCAGGAAAGATCAGAAAGCTGGAAAGTAAACACTTCTCATATGATGGATATACAAATGCTGAAAAATCCCATGCTTTCAGTTTATCAACCAAACACAGTACATCATTACATCTATGTGATACTGAAATATCCAATCAAAGAAAAAAGTGCAATAATCACTAAGCCTAAATGTGGGACATGCATTTGGTCATTTTACACTGACAGCAAGAGCAACAGCACAGACACAGGCAGAGAAACAAAGACAGAAACAGCAAGAAATAAAAGAATTTTTAAAAATGCCATAGAGCAGCTGTACTAAAAGGAAATGTTTGAGAGACTGTCTTACCTTTACGTCAGCTTTCTTGTTCAGCAAACTCTTAGCTGCTGCAAAAGGACAATGGAAGGAAACATGTTCAGCAAACACCCAGTATTATTAAATCTCAGCACAGAACAATTATCCGAGCATTCTGTCCAAGAAAATATTATAAACAGTCCTCAACAACAGCATCATGGCTTTGGGTTCTAATGCAGTGACTTATCCAAGAGATGTCACAGTGTCAGGACTCAGCTACTCAGCTTCTGATCAGTTCAATCACCCTACTTGTGTATAGGAACCATCAGCTATCAGCTAAGTGCCTTCCAGAAGTATTAGCTTAACAGCTTAAGATGCCTGCGCTTAAATATGAGAGAAACCTAAACTCTAGAGAAGATATTATTCAAATAGAATAATAGGGGGGGGGGGTTTACAAAACCGGGTTTACAAAAACACAACAACATTTTAACTACATATTTGTGTCAGCAATGATATATAACAGATGAAAAACCCATCACTGTCACAAGAAAACCACTTGTTTCTCTGGCAAAAGTTTTTATATTTAAAGCCATGGAAAAAACAACTCATGTAATAAGAATAAACATTGATCAGCCATAATATTATGACCACCTCCTTGCTTCTAATCCCTTCTCTCAGCTCTTATACCTGCATGTAGCAGTCATGTGGGGGTCCTGACCACTGAAGAACAAGGGGACAGACAAAGTAGAGAGAGCAACAGTCTGTAATTTTAGAACTACAATGTGCTATAGACAGTGAGTGCAGAAACAAGGAGGTGGCCATAATGTTATGCTTGAATTGATCAGAAAGACTGCTAATATAAGATAATACAAATGTAAAAATAACATCAGCTAATTTCCCAGTTCACCTAACTGTGAAAAGCATCACTTCAAATGGTTCGTTTAAGATCTTAAACCAAATGGTTGGCTTAAGAATGTTAACACAACTCACGATTCTTCCATTTAACCTTTAATAAAATATTGTTATATTTATTTGCTGACAACCTCAGAGAAACATGATCTACCCAAATGAAAAAATGTCAAATCCCAGCATCAGTAGGTTACTGTGAAGCCAACAATGCAAGTATTGACATCTGTATTATGGAAATTTATGTAACAATTTGGGGAAATTTTACCTAATATTCAATGTTTGTCAAGACACTTTCAGGGTTATTTAGAAAATCTACATCCGATGCATGCTTTAAAGTCCCAATCGCTATGCTGCGCTGCGGCTCAAAGCACAGTCTCGCTCACGAGCCCATGCAGACACTGCCACTTGGGGGACAGGGCACTGTTTTAGACTTCATTCTTACAAGAACTTTGATGCTGAATGTCTTGAACTGAATATATATGGGTGGAGTGAAGCATTGCCTTCATTGAGAACCGACATTTATTAAAAGTATACAAAAAACACAATATCTGACTCTCCAGATAAACCCCGAACACCTACCCAAGGAACGCACAGATGAATAGCTAAACATTCGGTCCAGACCCAGTTGCCACATACGCACATCGCATTTGTTTAATTCCCCATAATTTCATGAGCTCAATTAAGCATTAAAAGTCAAAATACTGACACAGGCCTTTCATCAAGAACTGTGTTTTAGAACTTGCAAATAAAAATAATAAATAATAATAAAACTATACATTTATTCCCTTTAAACAAAAGTTATTTTAATTTCCCTTGCAGAGAAAAAGTTTCTTGTGACAGTATAATGAAGATACATGCGTTTACAAATCTGTTTCAAACCAAGTCTCATACACATCACACAATTACACACTGTACACTCATAGCCAGCTTGTGTTGGTATCTGCTGCAGCAATCCACTAGCAGAAGAGCAGACTTCAGATGAAGTCTAAGAAACTTGGTTTCCACTTTAAGGTTAAGGTGAAGATTGTCTTCACCTCATTCTACTGAGCCACAGGGTCCCAATGATAAGCCAAAGAGAACGAGAGACGTGATGATGACCACAGACCATGCTGAGACTAGACTTGGTAGTGGAGTCGCACCTTTTTTTCTTTTTTTTTTTCTTTAATTACTGCACATGGTGCAGTTACAGTCACAGTGCAATTACTGCACTGGTGGCTTAATGCCATACAAAGGTCTATATCTGGTATGGAGGTGGGATCATGGTCCCATCTGTGAAAAAGAAAAGGCAGATCTACTAAGGGCAGTTTCCAACTTTAATTTGGCAGGTCAGAGAGGCCAGAGACAGGAAACGAACAGTGATCCCTCAAGTGAAATCTTAACTTGTGCTCTATGGAGAGAGAGGGGTAAGATCCTTACCTTGGCATAAGCAGAGAGGGCAAGAACAAGAGAAAAGGAGGACAGCAGAGATAATTTAACAAAAAAATAAATAAATAAAAAATCATCAGCAAACTGAGCCTTACTCTTTAAGACTTGGCTCTAAATGCTCTAAAGGACACATTGATGTCAAAACTGACATGTCCTGTCCTCAAGATGAACTGAAAATGGAAAGAAGCTACCTACATCAGTAATTACTAATGGGAAACTGCAGGGAACAACTCTTCTTCTAAAGAAATTATAAAAAATTGGAGTTTCTAGTTTAAAATGCTGTGCTGAGCTGACAGTGCTGTCATAGTTTATTTTCTAATCGTAGGCAGATTAGAAAAAACAGTGAAATTCATGTCATGCTAACATTAGCCTTATTACACACACACACACAAAATAAATAGTCATTATAAAATTTCTTTCCGAGTTGCCCACAACAAATTCCCATTCATTTCAAAGGGATTCACAGATATATATATATATATATATATTTTTTTTATAAAGCGTGCCAAACTGGCGGAGCATGTTTAAGTCAGTTATGATAAACTATGGAAAAAGAGAACCACACAAAATAAATAAATAAAAAAACAAACAAACAACCCCACACACCAACACTTTTGTTGTGAGTAGGCCTACTTCTCAAAATAAATCAGTAAATGCAAACTCTAGTGTGTTTTAGAGATTCTCCATACTCCATTTTCTTGTTTTCACGTGGCCATGGAGAGGTATCTGTGCTGAAGCTACAGTCGAGCCTTAGGGAGCAGGGCTGAAGAGAGGCTAACCAAGAGAGGCAGCGTGGCATGAATATTTGATTGCAGGCGTGTGGAGAAAGCATCAAATATGAAGCGCAGCCTTTACACCAAGCCACAGCCACCACTCCAGCTGAGGGCACCAGCTCTCCTCTCAGCATTTCCAAACAAGGGCTCTTCAATGTGCTCAGTCTAACAGGATTTCACCGTTTACCATGGCCACACATTTAAATATTTGATTGCAGGTGTATGTAGGCCGCATCAAATACGAAGCTTAGCATTTTGCAGTAAGCAACAGCCACCACTAGACTCAAATGAGAAGTTGCTTTTTCAAACTGCCTGGTTCCGTTTTAATTGGATATTCGAACATGTTTCAAATGATCAAATGGGGCTTTTCACACTAAAACATGCTCAGGCCTTGCATCCTAATAAGGCTCATTCAGTCATGTGCAATTTTTTTTTGACCACTCCTGGTCAGATTACATTTTCTGTTGATTTACTAAGTGGCAATAAGGTAAAACATACTCTATATTGAACAAAGATTTCTAAAAATGCAGATTTTCTATTCATATATTCTTGGTTACACAGCTTGAAAACAAAGCATAAGATAACAAAACGGACCATCACTTAACCACAAACATAATATATGTATGTTTTCTTCCCCCAATATAGAGAATTCAGTAAATTAAAAATTGCAGACCTGTGTCCTCTGAAGAGGATATCTGCTTATTTTCATTCAAATCATCAATAAAAAAAAATGTAATTTGACAGGGGCAAACCTGACCATATGTACAAATATCAGTGTCAGTGGTAACACCTACCAACACTACAGTCTAAAGTTGGTCCAAAAAATGGTATATTCCAAGGTAGCCTGTGCACCAGAAACATGCACAAGTTGCAATATATCAACCCACCCCTAACCCACCCCTGGTTAGTGAACATGCGTTAGTCCAGTCGCCCATGCAGCATTCTGTACAGCAGCAGGCAGCCTGTTTCATTCCCACTTTTAGGGTGAACTCCACAATCTCAAACAAATACAGAGGGACAGGAAAGAGAAAAGAGAGAACAAGGCTAAACATTAAAAGAATGATGGTTACTGGACAGACAGGTGAAACTGGAACAAAGATACACATGAAAAAGATGATTTTGGAATGGAGACTGATGAAGAGAGATGACGAGACATGTAATAAAGATGGTTGCTCAGCAGTACTTCAATAAGATGGGGAGTATAACTCCGTTGACAATTACAGCTGACAGAGAATGACACCAATGAGCTGCTGGATGGGACAACAGAGGAGGTGAAGCTGAAATGAAGGGAGAGAAACTGAAAAGTGCAGCGTAAGACAAACAAAGGGGTGAAGTGAGACACAGGAAGAAGAGGGAGGTAAAGATGAGTAATTGTGAGTGGCACATGCTTTTAGCCCCATGCAGTGTGGGAAATGATAAATGTGGTTGAGAACGCAAACAACATACACTGGAAAAGAAAGGATAGGAGTATGGAAAATCATATCAGATAAAGGTGAGTAACTAAAGAGGGCAGTACTAAGACCAGAGGTGGGTGAATACACAGATAGAGGAAAAAGAAACAGTCAAGATAAGGGAAAAAAGTTAAACAGGGGAAAGTTAAGGAGAGGATGGAGCAGGGTGGAATAAAAGAAAAGGGGAGAGTTTGTGAAAAAGAGGACAGGGGGAGGAGAAAATGCCCCCCAGGGGGCTCTGCTACCTTGTTCCACCAGCCCTGCCGTGGTGCCTGCTGCTGCAGCAACAGCAGCAGCGGCGGCACTGACCGAGGCCGGAGCCGTGGTCTGCCTGCTACCCACTGATACAAAGGCACAAACGCACACAAAGTGAGAGAGAGGGAAACAGAAAGAGAGAGAGAGAGCACAAGGAGGAGAAAATTGTTTATTAGTCTAAGATCGTAGATGAAAAGAGGCTCTAACTGCTTTTCTTAGGGAGACCATGTCAAAATGATCCCCATTGAACTAAGTGGCAAACCTGTCATATCAGATGTTCATTTCTAAAGCTCAAGAGAACATCACACAGAATGAGTGTCAAACATAAACATATTCCTTGCAAACTGACACACAACAGTACCACATAAGGACAAGGAGGGACCAAGAGAAGTAAACAACAACTCCTTAAACTGTGTCCAATGGTGTATCAAATACGTCTGTCAGGATTAATAAAAAAAATAAAAAATAATAACACACACACACACACAGACAGACTGGGGATCTTGACACATCGCCAAAAAAAAAAAACAGGACAGCCCACTGGGATCTGGAAGATTAACATAAAGCAGACTGTGCTAACATGGTCTAACACACTTACCAGAAAAATTCCGTGACACTAGCATTGTAGTCAGGATAGCTCCCTGCAAAGAAACAGAGGAACTAAGGATAAAGGGGAAAAAGAAAGAAAGAAAAAAAAACCCAGAATGCCAGACAAAACATTAAGGGATTAATATGAGACATGCACCTTAAGTTTCCTCCTGGCATTGAACTTCTTCAGACACTCTACTGTCTCTTGTCTGTGCATCATGGAGGCCACTGTAGAGCGTTGCTATGGAGGGAGTAATAAAAAAAAAGAATTCTAAGATAACTGTGAGTATGAAGTTTTTGTGGGAGTACATATATTAAAGTAGAGATAACGTGTCATTTTTGTCCATGTGTACTTACGCAGACCCATGGGTGTTTGAGGGCCTCTTGTGCAGTAATTCTCTTAGCTGGGTTAATGGTCAACATCTGGTTGATGAGGTTTTTGGCTTCTGGAGTGACTGTGTCCCACTCTGGAGATGGAAACTACCACAAACAACAAAGAATTACCAAATGCACACCCAATGCTCCGTGAATTAAAAAAGTACAAAATTAAGCACAACCAGTTCTGACATCACTTTGCCCAAAACTGACCAGACCATATTATCATCAGGGTTTAAGTCCTAAACTTACCCAAGCTTTCCATATGCTTCCTATAAACCTACCCAAAAAGGTACATTACCCAAATTGCCAATTGTATAATCCCAAAGCTTTATTTCTTATGATAAAATAGAAATGGTATATTCAAAACAAATTAAATATGAGCATTCTTTTTTGCAGGTCAACTGTCAGATTGTGAATCAATTCATGTTTTTATGACCCATGTATCCATTTTCTCATAGGTGTGGGCGTAGTGGACCTTGGTGCCAAAACCTTACTGAGACTGGGTCTCTCCAGAATGGCAGGTTAAAATGTCTTAAGGTAATGAAAGTAAGGAAAGAATAAAAGGAAGCAGAGTACTTGAAATTATTTATCAGGCCAAAGTGCGAGGCAGGCAATGAATGCTTGAACATGAAATTTGAACTGATATATATTTGGGAAACAACATACATACCCAGCTGAACCTCATGGGACATAACCTCCCCTTGTCAGCTTTAGAGAAATATTTTAAGCTATAGCTTTTTCAAGATGTGATTTTATATCTCTGCAGTTAAACAATGCTCTGATGTGACAATGCCATTTGTGCAGATACTCTTCTCACATGGAAGACTTGGAAGTTGTGTTGTTTTGGCTTCATGTGGAGACAGGATTAAGCCTTAGAATATCCCTCTGCCCTTGTGATAGGGGAGCAGCAACATTGCTTGAATTACTAAGCTGCCACCTACTACCTTAGTCTACCTCATCTTTTTCTCAGAGCAGAACTACTGAGTTCCTATCACTGGATGAGATAAACTCACTTGCCATGGACTTGGATCAGACCCATCATGATCGTCGATCAAAACCTACTCATGGTACTACAACTGGATTCTACCAATGACAACTGTGTTTGCATTAAAACAGCTACCGACCATAGCAGAATCTGACTATTTGATCAAGAGGGCATCTCTGGTCAATGTGTTGTTTTTCCTGAAGAATATCTTCCATTTCAACCTACACTGTCTGGGCACTGTACAGAGGCACAGATGATGCTTTTACATTTTCTGTTCCAAAGAATTTTGCTCCTTGCTTTTCTACAAGTCACATCAAAGAGTCTGCTTAAATCTGCTGTCATGGAGATGGATTCTGGAACTCCTTGATGCAGACCTTCCAGCATTAGGTTATACTGCCTGAAATGGTGAAAGGCTCAGGACTATTGAGGCTTTTTCAACAGCAGTTTTGCTGCTAGCTACTGAAACAGGCACCTGAAAATTATTATTGTTAGCGGTCAGGTCAAGGCCTGAAACCCTCTCTACAATAGTTGACTTGAGCTTTGCCAAGACAACAAAGGCTGTCCTACAGAACGCTTAAGGTCAATTCAGTTCATAGACCACATCTCCAGACTCATTATGCCCTCATTCACCTCCACATAGTAAAGCGTTGCCTCTTTCCCAGCATCATGCTGGGATGTTGCCTGGTATGCCTCATGCTCCTATGCGTACTACCCAGAATGACATCATTTTTACGGCTCTTGGCTTTGGGCCTGTTGCAACTACATCAGTTCCAAATGTGGCTGGATAGATTCCATCTACAGTCAGTAAAAAAGAAACACTGCATGATGACATTTACATTTCAACATATGGCAACTATAGTATCTTAAAAATTAAATGCACTTTTCAATGTGCCTCTCGGCCTGCTCCTCTCACAACAATGATCACCACCGATGAATTTTCAACAGACTTCAGGAATGTTTGGCACTAGCTTGGCATCAGTGAGAAGTAGCAAACATCACTGATACAACAGCACAAACATTGTGTGTTCCTCATAGAACATTAACCCTAGGGCTTTAGAGTACATCACAATTTCTGGGAATCCACAGTCAGTCACAGCACGATGCTCAAATTTCGTTGCTTGTGTTACTCAGAATGGTGCAATTTCAAAGTGCCTTCAACAATACCATTGATCAAAATTAGCTGCTGTTTTCTTTATACAACCAGAGAAAGTGTCGCTTCTTAGAAACATTATAAAACTTGCAGAATCAGTATACAACTTATTGAATGCCCTTGTATATTAAACATATCTGCTGTAAGGCTCCTGTTATCTCCAAATCTATTTCATCCCCTTATTTAGCTAGCATTTGGGACCTTTACTTCACATCAGATACATACTATGTTTTGATATGTTGCATCTCCACTGCGTTCTGTGGTAGTTATGAATATATCAGTGACTTTTAGAGGAAGTCAACCATGTGTGAGGTATGAGTAGGATACTGATTACCTCCCACTAGGTATAAAATATTTATCCTCTCCCTAAACAGTGACACAGCCTGTCTATGGGAAAAATGACATGAAGGAATAAGTACAGAATGAAAATGTACACTTGAGCATAGAGGAGAAAGAATGATGGAGAGAAAAGTATAAGACAGAGGGAGGATTTGACTAATGTGTTAAGGAAGGAACTTAAGATGTGAGGGGGGAAAGATGACAAGCAAAGTATTGAGGGAAATAAAGAAGACACATAAGAAAGAGCTCAAGAGATAGAGAAAGGGAAAAGGACTATAACTCACATCGTAAGCTCCAGCTTTAATCTGCTGGTAGAGTTTGTGCTGGTCTTCATCCCAGAATGGAGGATAACCAACCAGCAGAATGTAGAGAATCACACCTGACACACACAGACACAAAGTACTGACTTTCTCCTGCGTTTGTACGAGTATGTCGCTCTTTTAGGAGTGTATGTGTGTGTGCTTTATTTACCACAGGCCCAGATGTCTACAGGTTTTCCATATGCCTCCTTCCTCAAAACCTCAGGGGACAGATACCCTGGTGTCCCTGCAAAACCTGCATAAAACAGAAACATAGTTATAATAATACTCTGCCATTATAAATGTTTAGAATACATAGTCAAAGTGATAAAACATATTCTGTGGACTACGTAAACAGTGGTTCTTATAAATAAAGCTAGGAGTTGTGTGTTAAAGATTGCTTTCATAGTAGCATATAGCCTTTCCTTTAAGGCCTTGACTGGAAACAGCTGAAATTGGGGAAAACAAGGTGGGGCACAATCTACAGCATAATTAATTTTATAAATAACTATCCGAGCAAGATCAACATTTTTATAAACAAACTACAAATCTCTGCTACTTAAAAAGTATATTGTTACTAGAACTCAACATTTATGAGCAATTCCATTAAAATTGAGCACAAATCACTTACTCTGCAGTCAGGATAGGATAGGTACATAATATAGGCCTACAATGGAGGGGCCATGCAAATATGGCAAATTTTATTTTCACCACATAAGCACAATAAACATTAAACATTTTACAAATCATGAAGAGATGAACCCAGCTGTGCTAAACTTCAATATGAACATTGCTCTGTATACAATTGAAAGGAAGATGATCAAAACTGTATACTGCAATTGTCCTGATATACAAGACTGAAAAGTATTAGAATTATAATATAAAACAGGTCTTGAGGGAGAATTAATGCCTGAGTGCTCTTTGTTTTAGCTGTTTTTCTTTTAACCTACATAAAAACAACAACAATACTTTTTTTTTTTTTTTAAATGTCCTAACGGGGAAAGATGAAGGGCATGCAGCAATTAACTGAATGAAAAACTAGTAAGTCTAGTACTCTTAAATGTGAAATGTATAAAACATGATACTACTGTGGTTCTACTGCTGTTACATACCAAACCATGCCTGCTGATCTCCCTGCACCTCGATGGCCAAACCAAAATCAGCCAGTTTCACGGCGGCATTCTTACACTTGCTGGCCAGGAGCAGGTTCTCTGGCTGGATGAGGAGCAGGCAGGACATTACTACTTCCACAAAAACACAGCATGCACACAAACATATACACTTACAGAAATATTAAACAAAGTGCCAGGCACACTGTACATGCAAACGAACACACACATATTGCTCACAGCTATATGTACAAATGCAAAACACATACACAACCACATCCCACATCTTCATTATATTAAATTTGTTAAGACAAACATACCAGCACCAACCCTGGCAAGTTAACATCATGCATTTTTATAAGACCAAACTTAGTTTCAGCAAGATAAATATATAGGTAATTACACTTCATTAAACACAAAGGAAATTACTGAAGTACTAAATCTATAGGTTTGATTTCATCAAAACAGTCTCATTTCACCCAACTGCCATCCTGAAACCCAGACTGAAGAAAATCAAGGGTAATCAAACATAATGATAATAATACAATAGGGCAAACTGCAGATAACATTCACAGGTAAATCAGACTATGTGCTTTTCCAAAGAAAGGAGCCAATCTTGCCAAATACATGAACTTATTTAGCCTAGTAAATGTTTCTCATTGTTACAGATCATCAAAGGCAGGATCAACAAATATCTAAAATAAAAACCAAATAGCTAATCTGTATATATTTTTGTCTTCTTGTAATGTTATATAATGAATTTTAAAACTGAGACCTATTTTTTTTTATCATAACATAACATCTTTATAAAATAATTAAGATTTTCTTTCTACTGATTCTGCTTTTACTATTCAATATTTCAAGAATTTCCCCCCCTCAGCCTAAACTGTGATTTCAAGATGGCAGTACAGTGAAAAGGAGTGTGATAAATATATCAGTTACTAAATAAATTGCACGTATTTCATGTCTAATCATTGTGCAAAAGTAACAGTTGATATTAACTTGGGAAAACGCAGGGAAAAATCATAAAACAAATACTACCCAAATAATACAATTTCACCAACTCTCTTTAAAAATGTTGGAAGTGTATTTCAAGAACAAAAAGATTTGCTTAAGCTCACATTACAAATATCTGTGTGCTCCTGCCAGATGACCCAGATTAACTAGCCTCATTACTCTCTGTCACTAACAGATACTAATAATGTGCTATACCCCATAGGACTTCCTATTATTCTGAATACACACACACACACACAAACACACACACTATCATATAACTAACAAAGACGTTATAGAGCTCTAACAAAACAAAGCACACAAGCCCTTTAGCAAAGACAGCGACAGCACTGCAGTTTGAATATGGCACATACATCTCTTTCCTGCATTGCAGGGGTTTGTGACACTGCAATCAACCTTCATCTATCTCTCACTCTTGTACACTGTTCATAGGCACTAGAGAATGTTCTACATCACTATGCAAGGTGAATAAATTACTGCAGAAATGTGCAGATATTCAGCGGTGAAATATATTACATATGTAACCTTTTCCTTTTACCAGACTTCTCCCAAATGTAGGACACAAACAGAATTCCACCTGCTCCTTACTTGTGAATCACTGACACTGTTCACATATAACCTTCCATTGACTGTAATTCAGTGTGTGACATCACTACGATTCAAGTCACTTCTAACATCTACTGATATCACTATCACCCCATTCACTTCAGGCTACCATGTACTCTGTAGTTCCTTATATGAAAACACATCGAACACACCTGTTCAGTTCTAATATCCACAGACTCTGTAACTTGGTTTATGACATTCTATCCATCTGGTCATTCAGAAATTTCTTTTGAGGCAACTGAATGACGGTGTTTTGTTTCCCGGCAATAACACAATGCCTCATTTGTAGTGGTCTGGAGCGTATGTGCTTATGTTTCTAACAAAAGGAAGCATGAGCATCTAGGATTTTTAGCCTGATTGCAATTATTTAAGCCAATTGCTGAAATTTCAGCAATTATTTTCCACAGTTGTTAGCTTTAATATGTTCAGGTCACACGTTGGGTTTGTTTTTTCACTGTTTTTCATAAAGAGAGTTTATGAGCCAGATCAGGACGATTTAAGCTTGTACATTAATAGTGACTGCACTATTTCCATGTTCACTTAAATCTTACGTCGACTCTGTCAATCTCTCTGTGACGTCACTACTATTCCAAACCCTGAGATCAAGATTCGCTAGCCTGTTCTTCCTTTACTCACCCGGGTGTAGTCATATCTCAAGGTTAATAATCAGTCTCATTTCTGAGAGAAACTTGCCAACACTGCAGAGTGCCAGAACGGAGAGAGATAATTTAAGTCTTAAAGCTAGATTGTGGGAGGAATTTTGATGAACAGCATAGCTTTAAAAAAGCTCCTTCTTTACAATGTGTAGTTTCTGCACTAACCTGCACCACTACCCAATTTCCTTTCACACCTACATGTACAAGACACACACAACAAAAGACACAAACACGCACACAGGAACAGCTTGTGGCAAAAAGACCATCGACTGCACTCAAAACACACACAAGTTCACAACCTGCTGAGCTGCCTGAGTTGATTTAAGTGGGTTAAGGTTGCCTTGACTGAGATTAGTTCAGAAAGGTCTATTACGCTCTGTATGTGTTTTTGTGCGTGTGTGTAAGAAAAGGGAAAAAGGTCCTGCTGTGGGCTGAGAGAGCTCTCCATGGGGGTTAATATGCTACTGCGAGTGCATGTGTGTGTGTATGGTTCAGAGGGCTCTCATTCCTGTACAGACTGCTGCATTCCTGCTCTGGAAGAGTGGGAATTATAGACCTCCATTCAAAAGGGCACACCAATTTAGGCAGATGTCAATATGGTGGTTCTACACACAGGAGACCCCGCTGACCTACTAAACAATAACACAGCACATGTCAACTTCATGTGTTTCTGTTAGGGATGAACCAACATGGATTTTATGGGTAAATAATTATAAGCAATATTTAACCCTTTGTTCTGGCCAGTATCTCGTAATTTTTTTAAGATTCACGCTGGGGGAAAAAAGTCAACAAAACTGTTATATCAAGTAATGGGTTATATTTATCTGATGTATTCCCACTTTTAAAACAATTAGAATAATAAACAACTAACAAAACCTTTAGCTCTCCAACAAACACCTTGAACTGCAGTTCAAAAGAGGTCTTTTTCAATTTTGACTGGGGAAGATGGCAATTATTAGAAAATGTTCCATCAAAAGGGGGTCTTCCTAGTCTATATAAAGGAAAAAACACAATCTAAAGAGTACTGTGGAAGCAACAGATGAAGTTATATATTTTTTAAATTTTCCTTCGGCAGCAGTTCTTAATGCTATTAACCACTGAAGTGTTATACAATGAAAAATATTATTGTACAAACGTTTTTTGCATCCCGAACAAACTTAAAGAAATATGTTTTGAGAAATTTAAACAGGTAACAATCGGACAAATGTGGAACAAGGCCACACAAACAAACTCACTAAAGACAGGACAAAAATACCCCCTTTCACACATGAACGGTAATCCAGAACTATTCCGAACATTACCTGGAGAGCTGACAAATTTATCCCTAAAAGCTGTACCGGACTTTATATTGCCAGTCCCCCAGTACACATTCTGGGTAATGTCCAAGTGAGCCCATGTGAGAATAGAGCTGGTAAGATTCTGGAGAATTCAGTGAATTCATGCCGTGCCTGCTCAGACATCGCCCCATGCCTGAACCATGCAGAAGTTTTCCAGCTATGAGAACACGTCTCCGGCTGGTTGCTACGTGTGAAAGGGCAGCACTAATCGTCTTCACATGAATTCCTAAAAATGTCCAGAGAATCCGGCTTGGACATTTTCAATAGTTCATGTGAAAAGGGCTAATTTACATCCCAGTAAAACATAAGGTCTTCCAAATGAGGTTTACTAATCTTCCAATACATGTCCTCTAGGCAGGATCCTAGTTTGCCTAAATCTACGGAACTTCGGATCAAAGTTACTTCACAACAAACTTCTCTAAATGACTCTTTCCAGAAACAGACTGGAAATAACTGTACCATTCACTCTAATCTGGCATTAAAAAGAAATAAGTATCCTAAGCATCATTAGGATTAGACCATTTACATACAACCCCAACACACTACCATGAATTTAAATGAAGAACAGACTAACTAACAAAAAAGGGGCATTTTCTAGAAAAACATTCAAATGTCAGCAAGGGTCTATGGTCACAGTGGTGCAATCTCTACACTGACTCCTTCTCAGCACTTGGTTTTACACTTCCATCAGAATGAAGAGAGGTTTGGGTTTTGAATGATGGATATAAATATATAAATTAATAAAAATTCACAAGCCACGAATACATTCTAAAAGTGAGTGCATAGGATACATTATGAAAGTATTTTGAACATATCCAAAAATCTGTAGATACATGCTCATACCAAATCCTTCAGAAACCATTCAAGGCTAATGCCGAATGTGTCTATTTCAACTATATTAATTTCACCATTATTGGGCTGTATTCGTATTATTACGATCTAGTCTTTGCTTTAATAGATTAAGTTTATTTGTTGAGTGTTGTTCTACCTTCCAGCTTCTATTCATCAGGAAAACCTTCCATGTATATGTTGGGACATTGCATCAAGATCTGATTGCACTGAGCAACAAGAAAATGCGTGTGGTCAGGTACTGATTGTAGATAATTAGTTCTCAATCACAAATTATACTCTAAATAATCACAAATATATTGAATGCAGTTCCACCAGTCCAAATAACACAGTTCCAGCGTTTCCCTGGGATGGAGACCTTGGTGTTTGCTCTTGAAGATACCCATCTATCTGCAATGCTTTTCTTTAGAGGTTATACAGTCAGAAAGTGCACAGATGAGACTCTGAGTCAGCAGTGGGTGTGTTTTTAAAGAGTGTCTGAATACTTTTGGACAAGTATTGTGTGGTCTACTCTTTACGAAGTCTTTTTTTCTTGGCTACGTATTTACAATTATTTAAAAAGTCTATACACCACAGCTGCTTTAGTCTTACCTTACAAGCTACATAAAACCTCCAAAATCTTTTGCTTAGTTCACAAAGTGATAGCTACATTTATACTGCCCACATGACACATATCAGACACCTGTATAATCCCAAACAGAAACACATTCATACCCCACACACTGCTCAACAGATAAATGACATGACACCTGTCACTCACCTTCAGGTCTCGGTGCACCACGCCCATTTGATGGCAGTGAAGCACCGCCTCCAGGATCTGCTGGATGCAATGACTGCATGCAAACACCAGGGGGCGCATGTTAGTCTGAGCAGCGCTACAGTCCCGTGCACAGGCCAGGAGTGGGGTTGGGGTGGGATAAGGAGACTTGTGGCAGGAAAGAAATTGTGGGGGGTGGATGACATCTCTAAAGACATGAGTTCTTGCCTCCCCCTCCCCTCAATTAGAGCAAGAAACACATCAGTGGCAAAACCAGCTTCAGTAAGCACAAGTGTATTTTAGAGGACTTTTCAACCTTGACGCCTATTAGTGTAGTAATAGAAAATTACCTATGGTTCAGCAAGCACTGAGATTCTTTCAGGATCTGCTATGGTGCTATATATTTATAGTGATGAGCCCATATTTGTCTAAGGTTTGAAACTGCTCCAGTAAAAACTTACCACAGAGACTTTACTCACTGTCTTGTGCACTTGGAAAAAACCCTGTGACTAGTCAGTCAAAATAAATAAATAATATATTGTCGCTGTCCAATCAAAAACATGTATCTCCATTTCTGTCAATTTTTAGTTTACTACAACCATTCAAACGCAGCAGCTGTCATTAACATTGTGTGAAAATGTCATGAATGAACCAATAGAAATGCTCCAGAATTACTTCAAAAATATTTTTTTTTACACTCACCTTTACTTTCCATTGAAAGTTTGAAAGGTGGTTTGTTCCTTCTCCATTTTGGGAGATACATATTTTAACAGAAAGCTGCATTTTGCCAATGATGTGCATTCGTGTCATCAGGTAGCATTATCAAAAGTCATACAAACGAAACCAAAATCACCTAGAGAGTGGACTGACTGTGTAACATCTATAATGCTTCTGTAGATTTCAATTGCTTGAGCTGTGCTACGGAGTTAGTGAAGGCTAGGGAGATAGGGCAGTGTGCCTATGGAGAGCTCTGATAATTCATTAATTCTAATCTATCCTCTACACTTCTCCATATACAGATCAATAGGATCTAACTACTTTACAGAGTACTGCTGTATAGTTCAATACAGAAATCAGTTTAGCCAGGGACTCAGAATTTAGTAACAGAAGGTTTAACAGAACCACTGATTTACTAACCAGGAAAAGCACAAACACTGGGTGAGAACAGATTATTATCTGTCACTGTAACAGATGCTGTTGGTTACACAAAGAAAAAGGGTTGGAGAGATGAAATTTGGTACAGGGGAAAACACGTACGAAAATGGACAGGTTACCATATATCTATATATGACTGTATAGATATATCAATACAAAGACTGGAAACGGTCATGTGATGTTCCTTTGCATGACTCTGTGTGTGTGTGTTTGTGTGTGGGAGGTTGTTTACATGCGCAGTGTGGGGCAGTAACAGCGCACACATGCATGTGAGCTGGTTGCTAGGAGACCACACTGTGTCGTCATGCGTCAGTATAGAGGGTGCTGTAGTGCTGGGGGTGCAGATTGTAGCTAGGTGAAATGTAGAGGGGTTTAAAAACAAAACAAAAAAAAAAGTTTCAAAAGCTCTTCGTTTTTGGGCAAAATTAAAATAATGTTGTTGTTAAAAAAACGACATATTTAACAGTGTCTACTATATATATATATATATATATATATATATATATATATATATATATATATATATGCCTTTCATTTTAAACAAGTCTGTTCTGGGAAGCAAAGAAAAATATCACATTGCAGCAGTAAATTTACAGGACAGTAATTTGGAATAGGTGAGATTTTTAAACTATACATAAATTTGAAATAGACAACAATACATGCAGCATTTGTCTACATTAATTCCAGTAAATTCACAAAATCCTAATAATATACGCTCAAAGAAAATCTTTCAGAAACCAAAATATATGAACATGAATGAGGTTTTAAAAAGGTAGAGATAATGATGTCCAATGGTTTTATAGCCACATGCTTCCATCAATGTAATATAAACATTCATTCATTCATTCCTTGTCTGTAACCACTTATCAAGTTCAGGGTTGGGGTGGGTTTGGGGCCTACCCGGAATCACTGGGTGCAAGGTGGGAACACACAATCACACGCAGTACTGTGCAGAAGTCTTAGGCACCTAAGATATATCTATATATTTAAACTAATTCCTTCTCAGTAAGAGTGTTGCATGTATAAAGTTATATACAATCACAGTAAATACAAAAAAAAATAATAATATAAAACAAATTCCCCCATATTTTATTAAAAAAAAAAATGTTTTTTCCTATAAAGTAGTAAAGTGTGAAGGACAACGTTTAGATCAGATTCTCCTTGATTGCAGGAAATTGTTAACTAATGATTTTAAATAATGCGTGCTATTGATTTATTAACCACTAAAACTAGGTATTGGATGATAACTTCAAATAATACAGACTGCCATGAGGAGAGATTTGGAAGAGAGTTAAACCAACACATTCACACACACAATATCACATTCACTGGAATAATGTTATTTGGTTTTATTCTAATGTCAGGTGTTATTTGTTGTTTGTTTGTTTTTTTTAGCAAATAAACACTTTCTGTTCAGACAAATAGCTTTTTAAATCTCAATCTCTGGTGCATAAAACTTTTGCACAGTACTGTATACTCACTCACAACTCTGGGCACTTGTGAGTCGCCAATCCACCTACCAACTTGTGTTTTTGGACCGTGGGAGGAAACTGGAGCACCCGGAGGAAACCAAGACACCGGAAGAACATACCAAACTCCTCAGTCCAGAGTGGGACTTGAACCCACAACATATGTTGTATATGTGCTCCAGTTTCCTCCCACGGTCCAAAAACACAAGTTGATATATATCTCGCTGGTCAAATAAAACATGTATTTATAATAGTAACTTTGCAGGGAAAGAAAAAAAAAAAAACTTCTAAACTTTTCAATGGAATCAATGTAAAATGAAGTTTAATGAAGTAATATTGGGGCATTTCTAATAGATCATTCGACATGAATTTTTTACACAATACGAAAGACAGCTGCTGTGTTTGAATAATGTAAGATTTTATATATAGGAGGGTGGGAGAGAGAGAGACAGAGAGACAGAGTCAGTCTCTGATTTACTTTGACTGGCATGGCACTAAAGACCAGAGCAGTAAATTAGAAGGCTGTCTCTTCCAATGCATAAATACTGCACAGGTCATACCACACAACAAGTGTGTGTGTGTGTGTGTGTGTGTGAGAGAGAGAGAGTGAGAGAGGAAGACAAGAGCGAGGCAAAGGCAATGCATAACCAACATTTTTGAGCCATTTTTTCCACCACCCATGAACCCATAACCGTGAACCCATGTATGCTGATATGTGTGTAGTATGCAACCTATATAAAATGTTAATGGATAGGAATATAAGTGCTGTAAAACACATTTGGAATGTAACTGTACATACGGCATGTCCTAATTTCATGATGTGTAAGTGATTATGAACACATGAAAACGTGAATATGAGTGTGTGTGAGTGTATGTGTGTGTATATATGTGTGTGTCTGTCTGTCTTCTCTCTTCACCTCCCCCACTGTCAGCTGTTGAGTGCTGCGGCCTGCTGTGAGGAAAGTCTTTGGGGTGCTGCAGCAGGAGGACTGTTACAAATGTTACTGTGTCAGGCCTCAAGGCTGGTTCGTACCTACTGAGGACACAGAACAAGCGCACGGCCAAGGGGACGTAACTGCAGACAGAACAGCCGGAATCACTGTCCAGTGTGTTTGGCTGTAAATTGTCATGAACTTACATGTGCAATGTATTAGAATTTTATCTACAGAAACTATATTTCAAAAGAACAGGAGGTATGAAGCCAAAATTTAAAGAGGCCATATTCATGTTCTGAAACAGAGCGTGCCGCCCCACATGGTCATTTGAATAAGTGAAATGTTACTTTGCATTTTTATTAAGGAGAATGTTTATTTCTGCAAAACAAAATGTTTATTTGTAGTAAACAGGAATCCAACCTGCACAGGCAAATCACAATGGATTTGAAGTCCAGTGACACCTCAGCTTGGCCGTAAAAGTATGAGGTCACCAGGGACAGTGGTGTAAACAGAATGAACATAGAGCAAACCGAATGCCCCGGCACTACACCCATGCACCATGCCATGTCCACATGTAGATACGAACAGCATTTAACCTCCAGTGTTATTTTCTTTAATGAAAACTATGTCGAATATTTAGTTGATTACCTATTTTTCACTAGGAAAACTGGATGAGAACTAAATAAAAATTATCATTTGACAAAAATTGCACTTGTGATATAGCAGCAGATACAGCTTTGCACCATGTACCTGCAGTCGCTCGTATTAACTCGATCTGTAAGCAGCTTCTGGGTCTAAGCCTACCCGGAATCATTGGGCACAAGGCAGAAACACACCCTAGAGGGGGTGCCAGTCCTTTACAGGGCAACACACACTCACACATTCTTACCTATGGACACATTTGAGTAGCCAATCGACCTACTAATGTGTTTTTGGACCATGGGAGGAAAACGGAGCACTCGGAGGTAATGTTTATGTTTATATCATATTTATATCATACTCCACAGTTTTGAATCAAACAGAATGACATTCAAATTATTCAGTACATATATCTATAAGCCAGTGTCAGAAAGGCTCTTTCATTTAAGTCATCCAAAGTGGGGTTTACAGCACACGTCTGTACATAAAAACGTGGATTATTGTGACAAATGGAGAGATGAACTCACTCCGTGAATGTGTGCGTGTGTCTCTCTCTCTGGTGTATTATAGTAATGTATAACACACACTCTTCTGCCCCAGCCACCAAATTATTCAACAGATAGCGAGGCAGAAGGATAGAGAGAGCATCTGCCACCCGCTTTGAAAGAAAGAGCTTACTGGAGTCTGCAAGCTGCTTTAATAATGGCAAATTCAGTCATTTTATTGCTGAGGTACTCAAGCTATTTTTATGATGCATAGTACTCAGCTTTGAAAATAAGCCAGCCTCCAAATAATTTAAAGATATTTATGAAGCTAGAATCTTTTTAATTGTGGTTATGTAAACGCAAAAGTACATTCTTCAGAACATTAATGCAACTTAAAGTTGGATTCTAATAAACAACACAATTATTTCCCCCCCACACAGTAAAAGAAAAGGGAAAATTACAAAACTAACTCAAAACAGAAAGTGGATTAAGGTAAATAATCAGTCTAAACCAAAACAAACTGACAGGTCTAAACACATTGACAAAAATTCAACACAAGTGCTGTGGTTAGGAAAAGCTGAACTGATGTACAGAATAAGGACACTGGGACTGGGTTTGGGGAGGCAGACGCAAGAACAAAAGCTCGTGATGCCACTGACAGTCTGACAGACAGGCAAGACCCACAGACGGACAGACAGAAAGGTGCAGGCAGTGACAGACAGACTGACAGGCAGAGAGGATGTGAGTGAGCTACATACTAACCTTCAGGTCCCTGTGCACTATGTCATGTTGGTGAATGTGATTGACACTGTCTAGAATCTGATGGATACAGTGACTGTGAAGACAAAAAACAAGGGAGAAAAAGAAGAGGGAAAGGAGATAGAGGGACAGGGGAGTGATGGGAGGGAAGGAATGAGTGCAAAGGAAAATAAAAAAAAATACATAATGGTGAGCAATGGTGACAAATCAAAATTACATAAAATGGAATGGAATTCAGTACAGTGGAACAGAATGCAATAAAAATGAGGATGAGCAGGAGGAATTGAACAGAGATCAGAGGTGCAGGGAGGATCAGAAGAATGGAGAGAAGAGTGAAAGAAAAGGAATGAATATACAAGGCAAAAAAGTGGAGGAGAAAAAAAAAGATAAGTGGAGGAGGTGAGGAGACAAAGCATTTTCAACATGATGAGACACAAAACCAACAACAGCACACAGCCTGACATGCTTACAACAGAGAGAGAGAGAGAGAGAGAGAGAATGCAAAATTTAGAGAGAGAATGCTAATACAGGAAGAAATGGTGGAGGAGGAAGATTGGAAGAGAAGATTTAAGTATTGTATGTGTGTGTTTGTGTCTCTAAGGCAGTAAGACATTCATAAAGGATTAAATGTGTAGTATGTGTGACAAATTACTGGAGCAGTGAAACAGCCTGCAGAAATATCTCTGTCATACACACACACACACAAAATACAACAGCAACCACATTGTGAATCCTCTGATTCCTAACTCATTAAATCTATGAGGAAAAACAGGATTATACTGAAGGTCCTGAGCTAAATCACACGCACACACACACACACACACACATACACACATTCTGACAATTGCAGAAGATGAGTTAAGGGCTGTTACGAGTACTTGTTTAAATCAGATTTGATTTATATTTCATAATTTGGCAGATATTTAGTGTTAAATATAACAAATGAGGCTACAAAGACTATTCAATATTTGATTCATCAGGCCATTTCAGTTCCATAATTACACTGTTTCAACAGTCTGACTGGAAGGTTTTGTTCATTGGCAGTGCCTTTAAAGAAAAGAATCTGTTCACTATTTCTGTCAAATGTTATTTTTATACTATTTGATATTTTTAAATGTTGATGTTGAAAATATTTGTAAAAATCAAATATACAATATTCACGATTCTAATAATAACCTAATGCCCATTCAAACTACAAGATCAGAGAACACAAATCACTATAATTACTCATACACACAGGCTTCGGTCCGTTCTTTAGCACACTGATGACAGAAACAAAGCCATGAGTGACACTGTTTGACAGAAAGAAAAATATACAAAAAAGAAAGAACGAAAAACAAAAAGACAGAACAAAAGTAGAAGGAAGGAAAGAACAAAAGAAAGATCAAGACAAACTCAAAAAAAGTGGAGAAAAAGATGAAGTCCTAATTACAACAGTTAATTGGCGGCCTAGTTCTACCTCTCTCTGAGGACAGAGGACAAGAGAGAGAGAGTGAGAAAGAGAGACAAAGACAAAGAAGAATGGGCATAGAACGAAGAAAGACAGTGAAAGAGGGAAACAATGGGACGAAAAATATCTTACCTCACAGATTATTAAATTATACACTAAGAATTTCAAAATGATTTAATGTATTATTAAATCTCAAATTTCATCATGATCTGTTCTCATTCCAATTTTTCATTTTTTGCATGACATTTTCAGTAGGATACTGTATCCATTAATGTCACTGGAGGAACTGTTAACGCATTAGACACTAAGAAAAATATTCAATTTTTTTTTCGATGTTTCCATTTGAAAATAGACATTAGAAGCATACACCAAACATTATAAAATAAATCATCACCCTCAGATTTAAACTTATACTGAGGGTCGGAATTTGTGATCTATTGGTGGAACACAGCTGTCTGACTGAAATTATCCTGTGGCATTAAGCACTACGTTATTTAATACTCGCAAAACACCTGCACGTGTAACTACAGTACACATTTACATGCACATAACGGACCAACTGGGCTCTAGCTCAATCTAAGAAGTGGGACAAAACCTAGATATTTAATTGAGTAAATAAATAGCGAATAGTCTTAAAATAAACATTTTATAGATATAAAATTGTTTTTATAAATAAAACATTTTTATAGATGTGCTGGGGAAAAAAATAAATAAGTAAAAAAAAAAATCGCACAAGTCTTATCCAAGGCAAAGCACTTGTTTATACATTTATATCACTTTCAATATGCTGTGTTCTAGCCATGAAATGAAATAATGTAATTCTAGACCAGAACAGGACTCGGAGTAGGGGTCAGCCCCACACGGGGATTGTAAAGGTATACTCACACTTTGCCTGACTGCACTGTACCCTGCTGAAGCATGATCGTCCCCCTTTCACAAACCCCCGCTCGTCTCCACTCACATTACACGTAATGTTCAGGGCCTGTGCAAGCATCACCCTGCAGCTTTCTGTCCTAAAATTTACTAAATTCTTGTGTGTTGTATTCAGTTCTTCCTGCTAGGGGGGGGTGATACGGCCCTAAATAATATCACTATATTTCAGGGTATTTTGGTAAAGATATTCTTGGCGATATGAAAAACACTGAAAAATATTTTAATAAATTCAAGAGCACACTAATGTAACAAAATAAATGTTTTATTAATATTAATTATATTCAGTTACTTATTTAAATAATATTAATAATATTTTTAGTATGAATAAAATAAAAACATTTAAAACAGCCAAACAACAAATGTGTATAACATTTGCTTATTTTGTAAAAAACTTTAACTTTTGCTGTTCATTTTGCTGTACAGTGGTCACTGACACCACGGTCATGTTCTGTGCCTGGGCACAGTTAGCAATCACACTGTACTGTGTACCATACCTCAGTCTACCTCTCCAGTGAGCCCGGGCACAGATCAACATACCGTTCCCCAGTCACGGTACCAAGTGAACACTTGTGCTATATGAACTGGACTTTGGGGCTCAAACATGCTTGCCCATGGTACAGATTACATAGTGTGTGCACACCCTAAAATAATTTCCACAACAACAATGACATCGCTCTGCAGGCATTTCAGAACACAAAATTTATCTCTTCTGAAATTTCTCCTTTACTGACCATTACAAGAATGACTGAAAATCTGGAGGCAATTATTTTTGTATTATTTATATCTCACATGTACAGTTTAATAAAATCACAATATAAACCTGGGAATGTGTGTCGTTACACACGTAAAGATAAATCTATCTGTGCTGTTTACAGCAATATATCCTATTAAGAATAGCATTTATTTTTTTGCTAATATTGAACCATTGATAAATATGCTTATAAGTGCTGATATTGTCTAAGTCGTATGCACTGCTGCCAGACTATGGTGCACATTAAATCTTTTGATGTGAAGTGGGTTGTAACAAATCAACCAGCCAACTTAGCCTGTTACATGATACTCAACACCACACACACCCAGAGTCTAGTGTCAGCTATACAGGACAGTTGTCAAAATGAGGTTCTTAAAAGAAGACTGAAAAAGCAAAGTCAAGAAAGACAGACAGAAGCTTCACCCACACACAGTACTAATAAAACATTGACACACTCATAAACATAATAAACATAAATAGAGTATAGTTTTAGTATTCATTCACACCCACCCACCATAAATATATATACATATATGTATTATGTCTCTGAAAATGCCAATAGATAAATATATAAAATATAAAAATCGGGGCTACAGCCACTGGTCTTTGTGTTAGCTTTGTCATTACAAATGTAGTTAAATTTATAAAAATCAAATTACAGTATCCCAGCATAATGAGCAAACATCATTTCTTCTGGAGACGTTTTCCCAAATCTGACATGGATCCAATACAGATATAGTGGAGCATATTTAATTAACACCCCATCTAGTATAGCGTGTGCCTTATTGACCATCACAAAGCATGCCACTGATTCACTAACATAATTATTGTTTGCAGGATAACATAACACAAAAAAAGTATTTAGTAAGTTATGCATGTAATCTAGGGTAGTATACAGCCTAAATATGCCTGTTCTCCAAGGGACTCCTTTGCATATACTCCCCACCACACACACGGCCCACAATCATACAACATGCTGTGAGGCTGGACAAGCTTGTTTTCTAGCATCATGGTGAAGATGCATGGCTGTTTCCAACATACTGCACTAAACAGGTTCAAGTGTTCACTTGCTATACAGTGAATTATACATTGAAAATAAGGTTATCTAACCACAAAAAAGTTGCTACAAAAGTACATAATTGTGTGTAGAGTACGGATCACTCAATTTCAATGCCTTTTTCTTGACCTGTAGAATGTTGTGCATATATGTTTGTGAGTATGTGTTTTTGCAAAGGAGATGGCTGAAAACATGTGGAGGAGAAGAGAGAGACAGTTCAATTAAGAGCAAGAAATAAAATAATAATAAAAAAAAAAGCTACAAACATAAATATATATTGCCTTTCAGACCCTGAGTCTACTATAGCCTGCTGATTTTGTATAAGCTAACACTGTTGAGTAAAAACATTCACGGGCTACTGTTTTAAAAAATTATCTAAAAAAAATAAACAAATACATTTTTTTTTTAAAAATTTAGAAATTTAAAAATTTCTTGCTTTAATTAAAGAGAATGTATCATTTCTTAAGTTTCAAAATCCATCCAGTCCTTTTATGGAAACTAAGGTGATATTAATCCACCTACCTATAGTAACTATGACCCACACAATTACCACAAAGCCCATCAGAAGAGATATGTAAAATATATCGAAAAACGCTATATCATATATCCTGAAGGCACTGTACCATAAATAGCCAGTTTAATTCTAAGGTTTACAAAGAGGTTGGAGAGTGGGCATATAAAATATATGTTGACTATTTGTGGTACATCCAAAAATAATATACAATACAATGGATGATTATTGCACCTTTAACTCTATAAATGAATGAAACTCATGTTTCACATTTCAATACTAAAACTGTTAAAACATGAACCAGTGTGTGAATGTGCACTAGTGATGGTGAATAGAGAGACCAATCCAGATGAATGATGGAGGAGAGAAAACAAAGGGAAACAAGAGGAGAAAAAGACAGAGAGAGAGGATCACGACAGCAGAAGAGGAGAACAAAAAAAGACGAGTGCTGCATACCTGGCATCAGCCTCACTGTAGTATTCCCTGGCTACAATGTCCTCAAACAGCTCTCCTCCCGTCACTCTGCAAAACAGAGAAACAGCACGTTTGCATCAGACTCTGACACACAAACACACACACTCATTATTCAGCACTAGTGAAAAAGGTAACTTGATAATTAAATGTGAACAAGGGGATACTTTCAGAGTAGAGGTCTGTTCACACTTTTAAAAAAATTAATAAATAAATAAAAAAAAATAAAACAAAAAATATAGTCACTAAAGCCTTGACATATGAACTCGAAAATGCCAGGTGTTGCCCTTTCACATATATAACATGGAGATTGCGCGTCAGGCGCCTTCTCATAACTACAAATATTCAGCGTGTCTTAGGCATGGGGCGACAACTCTGCAGCGTGTGCAGTTTATATGGCACAAATTCACTGTGAATTCTCTGCCATTTTACCAGCTCTATTCACACATGGGCTCACTCTGACATTACCCAGACTTTGCACTATGAGTCTGGCAGGATAAAGTCCAGGTAATGTCCAGTTATTTTACATGTGTGAAATGAGTATAAATGATAAATGATGATTGTGTGAAAAAGAAGCCCTGCATTATTTCCATGGAAACAATAATCCACCATGACAGTTCTAGGTAAATCTCATTCTGTTATGTTAGAAAAACAAGATGATGTTATTAAATGATTGAATGGAGAACTACTAAAATTGTGAGATAAAAACCTCTAAGAAAATGAAAGCAACTGGTGCCATCAACATGACTGTTAACACATCATGGAATGTTTGTGTCTTCAGTGACACAACAAGGACTTAGTTAAGTCAAAGCAGGGTTGCTGTGAATAATCAATTAGAAAAATAAAAAATAAAAGAAGGGGATATTATACCAATTTGTCCACAAATCAACAGTTCCCTGAGGTCTTAATGAAACATCTGTGACATTCTTGGTCAAAATACCACAAGGATCAAACAACATAACACACTGATCCCCTGTCTAAAAAGCACATATTGCTTTAAAAGGTGAATGAGCCTGTTTTCTCTGACCACAGCACCCCACAGTGAGAAACAATTGAGCAGAAGCTCTGGATTTTAGCCATTTTCGCTCCGTTTTTTCTTCCCCACCATTATTTTCATTAAATATATTTACTTATTTCTAGAAAAGTGGGGATGCTGAACAAAATTTAAATAAAAACAGAATGCAATAAATTGCAAATAATTTAAACTCTAAATGGAATTTAAAATAGAACAAAGACAAGACCTGTTTTTTGAAAAATATATTCCCATTTTTCAGTTGATGCTAGCAACAGATTCTAAAAAAAATTGTAGACTTTGTGAAAAACAAACAAAAACAAAGTCTCTGTCCGGTAAGCTAGGTTTTCTCCATCTGTCTGCTAATGGCAGAAGCATCGGCAACAAATAAACATCTAAAAATTGAAAAGCACAAACCAAGATTAGAATATTCTTCCATTCCCGCTCCATAGTTGGGTAATTATGGCCTTATTTTTGCTGTTTCAGATCACTTAAGTTGGAAATATTGGGAGATGGCTAACTGCATTATCGAAAGCACTACAAAATGAAACAACTTGAATTACAAATTAGTTTCTGTGGTAATTCAAACAGTGAATAAAAACTTACAGAAAGTTCAGCCAAATAAAACAACAATCAACTTCTTCCTCAAACACACGATTCCACTTTAAAAGACGTAGAGATTATGAATGTAAACAAACCAGCGAGAACTGCCTTTACACAGTTTACACTGCGCTAAAAACACTAGAACGGAGACCCAGAACTATTGAGCGTTTGAAATCCTATAAAAAAAAAATGCAATAATTATTCACTTTCAAAACTACAGCAACTGGCCTCCTCAGTTGCCAAATGCTTAAAGAATGTTGTTAAAATAAGAGACGATACACGGTAAACACTGTGGATCAAGTTGCTGGCATCAAATTCTAAATGGGCAATTCATTTTCAAAAGACAATAAACATTCTCAAATATAAATCAAAGTTCAGTCTTGTGATTGAAGACACTCGGATAAGGAGCCAGGACAAATCTAAAGGATCATGTTAAGTAAAGAGCAGCAAAAATATAAACTCGTTTTTACTGATTATGCAAACCACAAAAACCTAACAGGGCAGGTTTATTACACAGGTTTATGGGTTGGTGGGTGCACCCAGATAAATGTGTTTATGCATTGAAAAACTGAGTTTCTTATAATCTGTCCCATTTTAACACAACATGTAACTTCTTTATAAGGTTAAACGAATGGGTAGCACACAGAATGCTCCAATCCCACCTGTTGATTCATTTAAATCTGAGCAATGTGAACAATGTGAGCAATGTATAGCACATGATAAGAGTTCACTACCAAAAATGAAGTTGTCAATCCATTTACAGCCTGAAGTATGCGCTACTAATGGCCTATAATCCAGACAAACATTAACGTAAAGCAGCTCTACAAACGACCACTTGATTTTGAATTCTGTAGCCTCTCCAGAGTTTATAACAGATTCAAATTATGCATGGGACACAGGCTCTCACCCACTTACTATTAAGATTTTAACACTAAACTTTTGATTTCCTTATTTGGCATTAACCTACGCTGCCTTAATTCATGCTACTTTTTTGTATGTTGTGAATCATTTGTTCAACATTCATGCTCAAAAAGAGTACAACAATATCAGAGTCAAAAGAGGAATAAATCGCCACCAAAGCCAAAAATAAAGTAAGCTTTAGAAAAAAGCCCTCCATAAGAAGGTGTGAGAGTGAGAACAATGCACAGCTTACAGAGAGCACTTAAGAGATTCTGCATGCCAAGAGTCTTAAAACTGAGAAGCACAAACTTACAAGTCAAAAAGCAAGTAGTGGAAGCCTTCCTCTGATATGCTGTCATGAAGTCGAACTGTAATAGAATGGATAATTTATTACAGACATCTACAGACAACTAATTTAGTGCATGAGTGTAAGCAGAGCTGAGAATCTAGGGCTTTAGTTGAGCTTTAAAAATCTTACCAATACAGTTATAGCAGTATAACAGAAAATAGTCATGCAATTTATGTGTTTAATAATTTCTTGAAATGTTGGTAGGCATCTTTATTACACATAACACTTACCAATATTTGGGTGCTTAAGCAATCGACAAATTCGAGCCTCTCTCTCGAGCTTCTGATGATCTAGAGAGAAAACACACACATGAACACACACACTAAAACAATAAACAGAGAATACTTTGTGATATCCATGAGATGAGAACTGTTTACCCGTGTGTGTGGAGTCTGGGATAATGAGCAATTTTGTGAAAACAGTAAATCATCTAGTTATGAAAGTGCACAATTAAAACTGAAGCTCATTTAATATTTTCTGAAAACATTTAAATTTCATTATATTCGACTGGTAAAGCTCAGAACTCCCTGCTTTCAGCATAATACGCTATTAACCAACAATATTGTCTTTACATTACGCTGGCTGTAAAGCAATAATTCTAGTCATAAACTTGCATAATTAGGGTTTCTCTGATTTCAGAAGACTGGATGTATAATTCACAGATATTAGCTAAAAATATAGCTGTTTTTATTAATCATTAACAACTTAATTAAAAACTTCTGTAATTTAGTAATGATCTTGCTACTTGGGTTTGTGACACAGACATTTCAGGACCCTGACAGATAGGCCCCTAGGTTTTTCACCACTATCTTAAAAATCAAAACAAAACAAGCATAAACACTGATGATATTCTCAGTACTCATAAAAGCAGAGAGCAATGGGAATGTAATGACTAACAGACTGTGTTTCACTGACAGGGCTTGGTGTCTGAAGCAGAATGAGTATATTATATTAATCCTGCAGGAAGGAAAAGGTCACAGCACACCACCCAGTCCAGGCTACATTCACCACATACACAGAGAGAGATCTGTTCTCTCCATTTCTCATATATAACCTGCATAATATCACACTGATGACTTCAACATCAGCCAGTCTGTTTGCCAACAAAACATTCCATACCGAGCTCTCGCAATAAAAAATGATCTAGCTTAATAATGACAGAGAAAATATAAATCACACATGAGAAAACCAGAGAAAACAGCTGGCAGATATAGAACAATATGTCACAGCTGACACAAGAATATTTACTGAATCGTATATAATATATACATCCCAAGTAATCTAAAGTATATATTAATGTATATTTAAAATATTGCTCATATATTAAACCTTCAAATTTGTTCAAATTATTGCTACAAATAAAATTTTACCTTAATATAAATTTAAGATATTTTCATAACATTTTTCTTTCTAGTGTAAAGACTAGAAAAAAGTAGTGGAGAAACATAATAGACAGATTTTCAGATTGGTGTAGTCTGCCAATTAGGCAATTAAGCCTTAATACTGAAACAGGATATTGTTGAAATCAGCTGAAATTTGACTTGAAACTTTAAAACTATCTGAGATGTGAACAGACCCCAAAGGTTATTTGGAGAATCTTAACTGTACCCCATGCAATATATACTGTGGCATGTTGCATATCTTCTAACATCCCATATTCAATTTTCACTACACACAAAGATTCGACATTACACTGACATTTTTATACTCTGTTATATTGGTTATTGGAAAATCGGAGAACCGTAAACCCTATCCAGCGGGTCCAGTCAATGAAGGGATTTGGCTTCAGAGACCCTTAAAAAAAACAAATACCACTTCTGTGGTTTTGTTTTGAAAATTTGACTTGGTGGGGAAAGGTTTAATGTTTTTTATTGTAGGCTGATTCATTAAAATTGTTTTGGTCAATATGTTTTCATTGCTATAATCAGTAAAGATGTGAATAAATAAGTGCAATATATGTGCAATATATAACCAAATTAACCCTCTGCCAAATAAAATTTTAAAGTAGACAGTAGAAAGGAGAAAGAACAACAAAATACCAATACTTAATTTATAAACAAATAAATAAATAAAAAGAGTTGAAAGTCTTGGCACAAAGTGCCTAAGTGCCAAATCACTTTTTGGCTAAAGGGGTAAAACCAGGTGATTGTTTATTTTGGCTCTCCAGAAAAGAAGAATTTCTCTGAAAATATCTGAAAAATGTAGTTAAAAATAAATAAATAAATAAGTTAGGACTTATTTGAAAAAGGTTTTGCAATAAAACCACATACTAATCAATATCATGTAAAACATACCGTTTATGGATGTTGATTTAATCATTCATGAACAGGTTATGAAGTGCTATGTAGGCAACATTTATTTAAATTACCAAATTTTCTCTGAAGAAAAACATGTTAAACATGGTCATTTTCTGACAGAAATAAAATTACAGAGGAGCCCCAATAAAAAAAAAGAAAATTACCCCTGGATCCCAGGGATATTTAATCCTGTCCATAGATGGCTGGACAACTTTCCTCTTTGAGACAATTCTACACAAGTGACTGAGTGAATGTGTGGTCTACAACAAAGAACCAGTACAGGCCTAAATGCTAAATCCCTACAGCTCTTATGCTGGCATGGTTAGGGCCCACATTTGTAGAGTAACTGCAAGTCGATTAATAAACAATACATTGACTGACGTCTATTAAACAGTTTTAAATACAAAACAGAACCTTACTGTGTTTACTTCAGTTAAGATGGACACTGTTATAAAAATTGTCTGTGAGCAAAGCTGTGTCCGTCTCCTGCTCTTATCTCTGCTTACTGCACTCACTCATGTATAAAGCATTACAGCTCTCCCACTCTTTCACCTCCAGCTGATCTCTGCCCAGTGATCATGACGTGAAAGTGTGTGCGTGCGTGCACGTGAGCATTTGAGTGTGTATATAACCTACATCCACACTAATCTCTCGTATTTGAAATCTGCTTGTTACAGAGCCAGCCGGCAATAGCAGGCCTGATGCAGAGCTGACCACACACAGTCCACCCCTAACCCCCCTTATCTAAACACTGTGACATTAAAGCCAACTGGGCAGTGAGAGGTCCATCTGGTCCAGTTGAAGATGCAGCATAGCCACATGTGGCCAGGGCCCAGCACTAATGCCTGCTGGAGTCCAAACCAACAGCCTGTATTACTTCTTCACAACTCCAGTATGTTTTATGTTCCCATATTGTATGCAAAAGCTGGTCATTTGAGGATTTTCTAACTCAAAATATTAACACATACTCTACAGAACACATTTCAACACATTTTGAGGCACAATTACCGTCCAAAAATCAAAGGGGAACCACAAGGTGTAAAAAGTAGAAAGTAAAAAATAAGAAACATTTTGGATATGGCTCTTTCAAGATTTCCTTCATTATATACACTACCAGGTGTCAAGTGAGCTGGTGTAGAATAATGTATTTGTAAGAAATGCAAGCCTTCATGACATATTATTTCAATCTGAATATATTGTATAGTGGAGTCAACACTAAGCTTAAAATTTGCTATGCAGAAGTAAATCATTAAAAAATATTATGAACAAAAAAAAAAAACCTTTTTAAAAATTATGAGAAGAGTTATGAGTCAGGAATTTTAGTACAGCCCTAAATACAGACCCTGAAGAGGGAGTACCTTACTGATATTCACAATGTCTGCTACACCTATACTTTTCAAACAGAATTTGATAAGTATTTCACAAGCTCAGCATGGGAATACACTCCAAATACCAGAATCTACTGGCAGCAACTGATGATACTGTGGTGTTAGTGCAAACAGATACAGGAGTAGGGCTGGGCAATTAATCGAAAGTGTATCAAAATTCAGAACATCTAATCAACATAATTTTGTCTAATTTGATTATATGCTTTTTTTTGCTTTTGGTTTGGATGTGCTGTGTTTTGACAATAATTAAGACGACACTGAGGGAAAAATGCACAACCAAAGTCACAAAGCACATTCAAACACCAAATATAAACAGTGCTCAGAGAGCACAAAGCTGCCAGCAACATTAGAAAAAAAATATCCCATATTTAATACTGGACCATATTTACAATACATGCCTTGTCACTGAACTATGAACACTCAAAAATTTACAATTAATCGTTATATTGATTTGTGCTCATATCGCCCAGAACTATCCAGGAGCCTCTCAGTTTTGAGAAATATACAACATCAGTATATTTATACCAAAATGCAAGTGAGAAACAGCCAGTAAGGCAAAGGAGGTATAAAGGCTACTGATCCAGACATATCTGTGTGAGAGCGTGTGAAGGGCATAAACAGGGAAAGAGAGAGAAACCAATAAGAGAGCAAGTCCTGAGAGAATGAAGGAAGAAAATGAAGAACATGGGCAGCACGTACAACAGTGAGAAAATCCATGGCTCTTCAACCAGCTTCATGACCCAAAGGAGTATAAAAAGATATGTGACTGCACTCAGCTTTTACGTACGTGAGAAAGCATTATCATCACCCGGTGTGAAAATTGAAGCTTCAGACTAAATGAAGCCCACAAAACAGCTCAAGCAATTAAAAAGGGCTCAAAGCAACACAGACGTCACTGAAGGTCCGGGAGCTCAGAAAAGGGCGGAGTTAAGAAAATAAATAAATAAACAAAAACATCCCAGATGCACTAATGTAACTATAAAATATTACACATCGTGATACTAATAACCCTTATGAATAAGCCACAAAACATGGCACAGCAGGGCTCTACAAATACCAACCAAGAACTCGCTAAAACCACACCACAATCCTGGCTTGGGTTCCCAGCTAAGAGCTTCCAGATTTGGGCCCCATGCCTAAAGAGCAGAACTAAATATTTTCTCACTAGATGGAAAAAAAGGCATTGTTCTAGAAGACGCAATTGCAGGATGCCAAAAATATCCAAATTGTTTCTATAATAAATATCACAAGCATTGTGTAGATTTAACTGGACTTTCAAAAAACATGCTTATAAAATACATGTGCTTCAAATGAAGCATTGGATTAGCTTTTAATATGCACAAATCAGCCATAAAACTATGACCACCTACTCATTTCTTCAATCAGTGCCCATTCTCTTAGTTCCATTGACCATAAACAGACATGATGTAGTTCTATAATCTACAATTACAGACTAAACTCTAGCTGTTTTTACTTTATTTGCCCCAATTTCACCCTGTTCTTCAAATAGTCAGGACACCCAAAGGACCACCAGAGAGCAGATGTGGTTTGGGTGGTGGATAATTGACAGCGCCACAGTGACAGTTGCATGGTGGTTGGGTGTTACTGTGTGTGCTGTGCTTTTGTGAGTGGATCAAACACAGCAGGACCTCAGTGTGTGGATGGTGTATTATGGACTAGTTTAGCACATAGACTCTTTTACTAAAACAGCCATGCTGTTGCAACCCATGCAGAACATGGACTGACATTGTCTTACTGAAATAAGCAGGTCCTTCCCCAAAAAAGGTTATATATATATATCTGTGCTTTCACAGATTCCCCAAGTCTCTCATGCCATGTAAAGTAATGCTCCTTCATACCATCACATATTCTGCACAAAGAAAAGTGCATATTATTTGAATAGGAATGTATCCCAAGCATAAGCCACTCCATTCTTCCCAACCACTATTCTATAATACGATTCATCCAAATACCTTGTGTTTTCGATGAACCAATTTAGAAGTATTTTAGAGCGGCTCAGTGCTGATACAGAAAAGAGATTAATTTTGCATACATTAATGCAACCCTATTGGGGGACGTGGGTCTAGCGGATGCATAAACACTTATATTTCAACTTAATGTAAACCATACTAATGTAGGAAACATGATAACAGACATTCTAAACCACAAAGCAAAAAGCAGCAGAAAGTACCCTCCTCAAAGCATGTCGAAACCATCTACAGTGCTGCGGAACCTGTTGCTAATGATTTTGAGAAACAGCAAGCATCAGCCAAAACCCATGCTGGGAGATATTATATAATGGAGAAGAGAAACACATGAGCAGATCTCAAGATAAATGAAGGGAAAATAAAAATCAGAGGAACAAACAAATTATCCCAAATTAATCGTTCATATCTATAAGGACAATTAGCATGCATAGGAGCCTAAATGGGACACCAGTCGGAGTGTAGCACAGTTTCCAGTAGGCTGTGGGGAAAATGAGGTCATTCTCTACTGGAGCTAATACACACTGCTGCTAATGCACACTGGCCCTTTACAAGCTCATACAATGGCATAAGATTTAAGGTTTAGGCCAGAAAAGCCTGTCCCAGATAAGCAGAGATGGCACACTGCTTTATTAACATAAAATATGAGAAAATAACTACCCATTTTTTGTGCAGATATTCAGTTTATAATTTTAGGGGAAAATTTTACAGTATTGATAATGACAACATTGCACTCCACCCATATTCAAGCACTCTAGTGTAAATAAATAAATAAATAAAAGCCCCCAGAAAGCTTATTTGGGGTCAGTCAAGGTCTTGTTAGCCCACGCATATACCGTGACTAGTGAGCTCTCGGCAAAACATGGCTTTGCTCACCAGCTGTGAGCCACAGTACTCTGCAAGAAACACCCTTGAGATTGAGATTTTAAAGAGGACAATGATCTATGAAAACATTGGAAATCATTAGTTGTGATTTGTTCCCCTAACAGGAACCGCTGGCTTTGGAAACCACAACAATAGGTTCTTTTGTTGGCCATTGTTCCAAGGAGCATTTGACCCTCTTAAGAAGAAGTAATGGCATCATTTTACAAGCTGCTGTTGTGAGTCAGATATAAACAAATGTGATCTCAGCTGTAGCTTGGAGGTTTCACAAGAGATTAGTTTGCTGGAGGTAGACAACTCTCTGACCAATAGGTGCCCTGCAAAAGTTACAGGTAATATTTACTTCCTACTCAGCTCGCTTAGAACCAAGTACCAGATTTGCATAATGGAAAAACAAAAGAGCTGATTAGAGCTGAGTTTAGTAGGGTCCATTCAGTAGAAAAGTGGCAGTTTTGTTCATATAGAGTAGGCTTTGATCACAACACATGGGCTTTATAAGAAAAACTTTTTCTGTCAACCGAAATATTACTTTGAGACTTGTCTTGAGAATGTCTAAACATCATTGGTTTGGGTTAGAAAGCACATCCATCCCATTAGTACATTATAAAAGATTTAGCAGTATTTCTGTAGCCTTATATGACGCTGACCAACTCTTATACCCCAGTCCAACTCTCTCCATCAAATAAACAACTACATAAACAAACACGCACAGCTCCCACCCACTGGCCATCACTTCATTTGATGAGTGCTGACCTTAAATGTCTGACTGCAGGGCAGTCTCTACACTATACACATACTGACAGAGCTGTCTCAGTACACGCACACCACTAACAAAACACACACCACTGTAGCCCCTGGATAACAGGACAAGTAGCAAAATTTTACCCACTCTAAAATATGATGGTTCTATAAAAGGTTCTTTAGTAAAGAAAATGTTTCTATACAAAACCCAGAACACTTGAAGAACCTTTTGCATGAGTAAAGTGTTCGTTGCATTGTGGAGGGGTTTTTCAGACTGATAGAGAATGTGTTATAGATGGTTTTAGAAAAGGCTTCTATGTGGCACCAAGAAGGGTTTTTCTATTATTACAATGGCAAGATTGTTACAATTAAAAAAACACTTTTGGTGCCAGATAGAAAAGTTTTCTAAAAAAAGATGCTATATAGAACTATTTATAGCACATTCTCCATCAGTCGGAAGAACCCCTTCACAATACAAATCATGTATTCAATCATGCAAACGGTTCTTCAACTGCCCAGGGTTATATGGAACCATTACTAGAGAGAACCTTTTACTATATAGAACCATTTTCTTTACTAAAGAACTTTTGTAGAACACCATTTTTAAGTGTTGTTTGACCGTTCAAACTACACAAAGATTTGTCTTCAAATAACATGCTGCCCGCTTGCTGTATGTTGCTATGACTAATTTTGCAACTGAAGACCAGGCTTCAAATACATCTTTTAAATGGCAAGTTACATTGATGGCTCTGTTGATAAAACTTATTTCCACCTACTGCAATGGCATGAACTTGTACATCACAGGAAGTGTGAACAGAATCTGAAGTTTCATTTATAAGCAAAACTCAGCTCTAATTAAGTAGTATCAAAACTTTAACAGGCAACACTGGACAGTATTGGAAAAAGATCTTGGGGAAAAGAGAGAAAACTAACAAAGAGAAAACTAACAAAAGCAGCAGCACAGTAAACAGTCCCAGTTCTACATAAAACAAGATTCAAGTTGGATGACTGCTGGTGCCTACAATCTCAGAGGAGCTGTTGCCGTTGACAGAGTATGAAATGAAAGATTTATACACTCACTGTTGTTCTAAGTACAGTCTCGAATGAAAATGATGAAATAAACCTAGCTGTTTACACTCAATCTACAACAAAAATGCTCTGCTATTGTAAATTAAAAAAGTAGTATATTTAAAAAAACATTTAAGCAAATAACGGATTCAATTTAAAAGGGCACTTTTATTTTTAAAGTGAGCCACTCTAGAGCTGCGTTCCAAACCCTTGGCTGCTGGCAAGGTAGGAGTGTTCTAGGTAGGACTGTCCTATGAAGACTCCTTCTTAGTAACCTAGGCCACACAACTGGAACAGTCTAAGGTGGCTGCGTCACTGGAAAGGTCTTATCTGCCTAGAGGCACTAACAGGAGTTAAAATAGACTGGATTTGCTTATTAATATTATCCTGCAAGACAATACTATTAAAAATGTGATTAAAATTCTTTTTTCCCCAAACTTAAACACTCAAACATTGCTGGGATTTGTAAATAATACTACTAAATAAAATATATGCTTTCTATGGTACTGTAATAAGCCAATTGGCTTATTAATTAAATATGGGATAGAGAAATAGTTTAATTAATCAGTTAATTTACACTGTACAAGATAAACTCTGCTACCGAAACTCCTGAAGCTATTTGCCATGTCTTTTTTATTTTATCCATATGTGCGCAGAGAATTGTGGGTAACTGGGGGCCAAGAATTATATGTCTAATGCGTCGTCCAAATCGCACGGAACGCAGGATGCATTTCCCAGCTGTATACGAAGAATCCTTCACATTGGAACGGCCTTCTATGATATAGTGCCTAAGAAATGCAGCAGTGCTTGGCCACAGCCTAGGCTTTAGAGGGCAGCTTATTTCTGTGTAAGAACTCTTCAACATGTAAAAGGTCTAATTGGTCGATTTTCTACCTTGTTTTTAACTGGATAAATATTAGGGCTGTTTTCTCTGTTTCAACATGTATTCAAGTACATTATTTAAATTGTTTGGTTTAAATGTTTAAACCCTGAAGAAGGCCTATGTGCCTAGAAGACTAATGGCCTATGTGTCTAGTCCTCTTTTCCCTTTTGGAAAACATTGGAGTCTGGTTTTGCTTGTCCTGAAAATAAGAGCAAGTCCTGCACAATGATATCTCATCTGTTGCAGCACATATTGTGTTAGTCATCCTCTAGTCACAGGATGCTGTTGGCTGGGTATTATTGGCTGTTGGACTATTCTTAGTCCAGTATTAATACTGATTAATTAAAAAAAAATAATAAAAAAAAAAGACATCCAGTAGCACTGCTTTGTCTGATCCAGTCATAACAGTTATAAAGCAAACAAACATACCACTACCATGTGAGTGTCACTGCAGCTCTGAGAATGATCCACTAGGTTTGTGTGTGTGATATCAGTCATTAATTATTCTAAAGGGATTTACCATCCTGTTCTTTTCACTGATTCTTTTCACTCAAACAACTGATCACTGATCAGTTGTTTGAGTGGATCACAGATGGAGCAGGAAGGCAGGTGTCCAGGATTTTGATCCGAGCTGCTCAAAAGATAACTGCTGGAATGTAATGAGGCTTGTTTGTGGTTACTGCTGGTTTCTTCTTTTGACTGATGACGTTGTTTGAGAGCGTGCTGCCCGGGCCATGGATCCTCTCTGTGGTTCTTGGTGTCAGATGAGCATCCCGTGCTCAAGGCATGTTACTATGCTTTCACATGCTAGCTTGCTAGCGCTAGCACACACACACACACACACACACACACACACACACACGGAGAGAGAGTACAGCTGCCGAGTGCCACAGCTGCCTCTACTGCCAGAGATCACTTAAAACTCTTCTCTCTTTCACTCGGGCAATCACTCATATTCGTCAAAATCACCCCATCACACTGCCTCTTTTACAATCAGCTTCATATTCCATCTCCATAACACATCATGCTGCACAGTTCATTCCAAACTGTCGCTCTCTCACTCCATCATTATCGTTTTTCTTCTTTTTTTTTTCCTCTGTCAGTTTTTCCTCTAAATTTCTAAAGTTGTTTTTTTTTGCATGTATTGTCTTAGATGTATACAAATGTGGGCCTATTCTTTTGATGGAAAACCAACTTCCAGTAATTAGCAAATAATCTGTAACCAGCAAGCCTAGAATCAATAACACAACTCAATCTATTATTGTTACATTATAGATTATTAAAGTCCTGTAATCTGGTAATTGGAAGAAACACACATTTCAAACATAAACATACTATCTCTGTGTGTGTGTGTATATATGTGTGTGTGTGTGTGTGTGTGTGTGCGCGCGCGAGTGTGTATATATCTAATGAATAATAAAATTAACACACAAAGGTAAAAAAATATATATTTTAGTGTGTCTTTTAATTTAGTTAAATATCCTTTTCATGTATAAGTTTTTTTTATTATTTGGTGAAGAAATTGATGCTGCTTTCTGTAATGAAATTGCAGTATATATTTAAACTGTACAGAAATTTACAAACTGTAAATTTTGGGAATATATGAAGGGGAAAATTTTTATTTAAAAGTGCTTTAGTTCATTTTGATGTACTACATCATGATAACAATACCACAACAACTCTAGTAACTCTCAGTCAAGAAAACTCTCACTCCACTATCCACAAAAATCCAGTACTTCCAAATCTCTCCTCCATTAGCCTAGTTCTTCAGCTTACCACATCACATCCTCCTTTTTTAAAGGAGGATGAAAGTCAGAGAAGATGAAGAGGGGAAAAAAGAGGGGAAAAAAATAAATAAATAAAAACCAACAAAACACCCACACATTAAGCTTAAGCACTCTGCATTTGGCTCCACTTTTAATTGCTAGTTGGCCAATTTATAAAATACACTGTGTAACATATTTTTACTGCAATATAATACATTAAAAACCATTAACTCTGACCAAAGGTGTTGATACAATCTGCCTTCACATGTATCTGACACCTATTGGTTGTATTTTAATAGAACAAATTCTGTGATGCATACAGCAGTAAAATGTCAGCTAAAATTTCATGATTGTGTCATGTAAAGCATTGACCAACAAAATCAAAATTCACCTACCATTCCCCTAATTATCATCAAGTGTAAACCTTCAGCTCATTCACACACCCTCTTTAATAGTATGTTGCACTGATGAACACGAGCATTATCCATGTTATCTACAAAGAACGGTCAGTATCATATGGATCCTATGAATGCCCAAATGTCCAGGATAGTTTTAGCTGACAGTAACACACTGTCCCAGGGAAATAATTTTAAAGAAAACACATGGCTGGTGTTTTAAGAGCTGTGTGTCTGCACATATGTGATCGACTGACAGCCTCCAGACCTACTGCCAGGGCCGCTAGATAGCAATGTGCAGTAATGGTATCTTGACTAAGAACTTAAAATTTTCTTGGGAACAGGTCCACCAGTCCATGTGTCAGCACTCTAATCATTGACTGAATTATACCACACCATATGATATTCTAAACCATTTTTCCAAATCAGCTGTTCACTAAAAGCTACAGGAGTCAAAATGCTTTTTTGCCACAATGAACAGTGAAGGCTGTCAAATGCTTGGCAACACCTGGCAAAGCAGCTGCAGGGCTCATGTTACTCACAGGGTGACATATTTACACCCCTGTCCTGTAGGATGCTGTAAGAAAAACTGTGCTCGGAGTCTGTGTCACTGATGCGGTATTTGGCCTAGGTCTTGGCTGTAACCGCTACCACTGAAGCATGTGCGGCTGACCGGCAGTCATTAGAAAACCCCAGCACCTGTGAGTAATCAGTATACTGCTTTAGAGCTCCAATTTTCTGCTACTATGTAATTATAATATCTGAATAATTATTCTGTAACCTAATAGAGAGACCAAATTTAACTATGTACAAACACTTTAAATGTCAAATCAAATTATTGTGCATTTTCTGTCTGTCATTTGGGGAACATACAAAAAATTAAGACTCAAGACCATGACCATCTGCCATCTTGCAGAGGGTAAAGGGGATTGGCATGTATAGAAGAAGGCTGCCAGCAGGGCTGTCACGATCATGAAATTTTAACTGACGATTATCTGTCATACAAGTAAATGCAATTAACGATTTGTCTGGTTTTTTTGTTTGCTTTTTTACACCCCCAGTATTGTGATAGGCCTTTATGCTTAATGATAACATAATAATGTGCACACACTATTATGGTAAAGAAAGTCAGTTTATTGAACAGTTTATTCATAAATATGTGTAAAAATATTTCCCCCTGTTTTTAATTAAAATTAAAATTTTATGTTTGAAAATTATATTTGCAATATCTCAAAATAAGCAAAATAAATCAAATGTACTATGGCTTAAACATGTGTTATTTACTGGTTTGGCATATTCTGGGCAAGGAATACTAAGGCTATGTTCACACAGCAGGTAAAGAGGCCCAGTCATATGTGATACAGATGTGTCGTTCACGTGGCTGTGTGAACAGCACAAATCGCATTGAATCTGACTTTTTCACTTCAGCTTTGGGCCACTTTCATATAATCCATGACCATCTCTGGAATTTTGAGGTGTTTAGGAGGTGGAAATTGCCAGGTCAAAGGATTTCCCGTTTAGTAAAATATACTGTGAAACTCCTGAAACAGGTTACTATCTCTCATTTATGAGAAAATAAAATGGAAATTTGTATAAATTTTATTATTTTTTAAAAATAAAACAAACAAGAGAAGACCTTTTTTAGTAGTTCTATATCAGTTTGATATTGTTCATGTCAGTATGAAGCTGTATAAATGTGGAAATATTAATCTCATTATGTCGGTGCTCGTCGTCATCTCTTTAGAGACTCGTGTTAGTGAGAGACCCGGGAAATTTGCGCTTAGAGTTAAAGAAAAATCAGTTCACGTTTTATTACTCAATAGAGTCTTTAATTAATACTCTGTTTCTGGAATAAAGAAAAGGGAGGTTTTGTGACACAGCTCTGCAGTAAAACACCAGTCCGGTCCCATTCCTTCATTTAAAAAAACGTAAGTGTTTTGTATGAAACAGACGGACATTTCCTTCTGGTCAGCGCCTGAAGCATCATTCTTTGTGCGTGCGGCTCAGTTTAAAAAATCTGATTTGGTCACAAAATCACATTTGGTATACTTTTACCTGTTGTGTGAACGTAGCCTAATATACTCGCCCGAGAGCCTCTGAAATGACCAACTGCCGGGAAGAATCTGTTGATGCCGTTGGCTTCCCAAGTTCAGCGAACTGCGGTGGTGGATCCGCAGATGATTTCTCAGGTTTGTTTTATTGGCACTTTTTACAACTACCGTTTAATAGCACCATTTGTTTAGAAATACATGTAATTGATATTCTGTTTGTTGGAATTGAAATAAAATATAATATGATAACAGTCCGTGCAAATCATCACAGATAGCTCAAATAATCGCGACAGGTCTAGCTACTAATACACCAGTTTGGCCACTTTGGGTTATCAACCAAATATTCAACCATTATGAACAAGTGTATGATTAGAAAGTTACATTTATTCTGTGAAAAAAACCCTGTAGCATTATATATTACGCAATTTTTAAAAACCATTTACAAACAATTTATGAAAACTTAATATTAAATTACTGATAAATAGCAACTGCCTCAACAATAAAGAATGATGGACCAATTCATACTTTTTAATTACCATTTGTGTACGTTTCTCTATAATTAAAAAAACTAAACACTTTGGTAATAAATGACACCAGAATGGCACTCTCTGGTTTGCTGTGTTATCATTATAAGGCCCAATGATTTCAACTGTGTAGTGGAGAAGACCTTGCTTGTTGTAATGACACTTGTAAACACACAATTTTTACAAAATATATCTGCAGTAGCTCAAACTTTACATGTTCCAAAATCTTGGTGCATCCTATTAATCAGATATCAAGTATAAAAAAAAAAGTTACTCTGACTGGAAGTTCTATTAACGTCGGTAATTCTGCTATGTCAACTATAGGATAGACTCTGTGACACACACATGGCACTTCATAAACAGATTAAACAAGAGCAAGGGTCACCAAGTATATGCACACCTGATTCTATTTGTTCAATCAACTAGTCTCAGTCTTTTAACAATTAGCTAGTTATACAGTGTGTGCTCCTTCTTGGCTGGAATGAAAACCTGCAGCAACACTCACCATTTACACATAAAATTCATGAACCCTGATCTAGGGCATGACAGTATCTATCATTGCAATAATTCTGCAGACCATAATGGCTTGTCTATATTTACATTATCATCCAAGTTTACAAGGCTTCCACTATTTCTTATGTCTACTCACATTTTTTTTAATAATTAAACATATCCTAAACATTGCACACCATTAGAATGTGTGTAAAACATTTGTTTTTCAGTAAAAGTGGTTTTTTTTTTACTTGATAACAGTTCCACTCATAATTCACCTGAATATCTGAATACAACAATCAGCCACATAGTGAAAACAGTACAAAAAGACAGCATGCCAAAGCAAAAGAAATCATAGCTAGATTAGGAAAATGCCTCACCTCTTGCCGATAGTTTTTTGGTGTTGATGATTTTGGCAGCATACTCTTGGCCTGTGCACAGCTTCACACATCTCCGCACAACCGAAAATGCTCCCCTAGAGAAAAAATATAATAAAATCAATATATGTGGTCAAGCATCATAGCTATTATGTAATTAAATATCTCTGGCATATGCTCCATTAATAACAGGAGTCAATGGGAAATGTCTGAATGGTTGATACTGTAATACTGCAATATTACTACTAACCCAATTGAAACTGCATGAAGATGGTCACTTACAAACAAACAAAATAAAAAAAATAATTGCACTCAATCATACATAGCATTACTCTCCTTCCAGTCATTCCTTCCCTCCAGACTGTTCTTCCTGCACACCCAGCCCTCCTGAAGAAAATGAAACTGATCTCATCACAGGGTGTTGTTCACAGTGTACGGTGTTAATAAAATATACACGTCTGGACTTGGAATATATTAATCAAAACACAATCCACTAGAAATGTTTTTTAGGAAAATTATGTTTGGACAACTGAACTACAATAAACATAGAAAAATTCAAAAAAGAGGTAATCCATTTAAATGATATAGGTATTAACATTTTCACTTCATAATGTTGGAATTAGAATTTATCAGTCATTTTGGTAAGAAATCAAATAATCCAAGATGTTCAAATATAAAGGCCAATCAATAAAAGCTGATTAAACTTACAAACTTTCAAATACACTTCACTAGAAACACAACCTGTACAATTTATACTTAAAATCCAGGCATTTGATCATGATAGTTTATAGAATAATCACTGAACACTTCCCCTCCTGACTTACTGTGGTAGCACTCACTCAGTTATCCACAAGTAATGTTTCAAATGTCAATACACTGTTGCAAATGTTAGGCCTTATTATTAGTAGGTTTATGGCCATTGTACAAAAGAACCCTAAGAGCAGATACTTCGGTAGTCTAAGAATCTGATAATACACTACCTATGCACAGGGGGATTGGACCTTTAGTGTTGCAAGAGGTAACTGAATTTGTATAATAAATTATAAATAACACAAATTCTTAGGGAAAATTCTCAATCTTTCAAATCAAATCTCTAGTTGTTCTTTTACTGGTCAAAGTCAGTGTCCAGACAAAGTGCTCTTCATTAAGCCACACCAAGTACTCTTAGGGGCATTAAAGTGATCTATGACATCTGCGTGAACGCTAGGGCTTTGCAATATTGATAATTTATTCTGAGGAATAAATTGCTCAATATTAAAATAATGCCACCCACAACCACTAGCAACAAACTGTGTGTATGAGAGAAAGGGTCACTTTTATTGATGCCCTTAGTGAAATCCCTCACTGCATTTAACCCATCCATGGCAGTGAATGCACAAACACACATTAGTGAGCAATTCTTCACATACATCATGGGTAGTGAACACACACTCATTGCACAACGGCACCTGGGGAGCAGTCTGAGGGTTAGGCGCCTTGCGTAAAGGCACTTAAGCTGTGACTGAATTTTTTTTTCCAGCCAATCCTGGGAATTAAACTGGTGACCCTCAGATCTCAAGCTTGCTTCTCTAACCTCTAGGTCCATAGCTGTACCTAAGATTGTGTAAAATAAATGTATGCAAGTGTGGAGTAAAATAAATAATACTGATAGATATAATCTGCCTCTGGTAGATATGTCATAGAACAGTGATCACCAACATCCTTACAAACGTAGACGATTTTAAAATACCTTTGAAAGCTAAACAAATGAAAGATCTACTGAAAATAACAAAGCTGTATATGTCCCCATAGCCTCCAATAAATTAAAATGAAACGTTAATGTTTACTTCATTAACGTATAGCTGAATGTTGGCTTTGGTGGTACTCAGTGTCTGAGGCTGCACTCACATAGATACATATCCTACAGCAGCTCTTGGCATGCTCACACCCACATTATTAAATGTTTTCATGTGTTTTTCATGGTTATAAACAATCTATTAACAATTTAATTACCGTATTTTTTTCCCCTTATACAAGGATTTAGGTTATGTATTTCTCCTGTTTATACTTCTGCTCGAAGAATTTTCTGATAAATTTTTTGCTTATCAAAATACCCTACCTATAATTTTTATTTAGGCAGCTGTACAAAAGTACACCATGTTAGCACATTTTGACAGAACACAGTGGTATAGTGTGGCTCTCACTTGTGCTGTACCTTGTAATCTGCATGTATAATTTCTCCCCTTTTAAAAACCAAAACCAAAATCAGTGCTGCCACCATGTTGGCTCAGGGAGGGCAGAGACAGAGCAGAAGCACTATTGGTCAGAAATGTGAATGTGTGTGACAAAATTTATGTCCCTGCCTAACTAGTTAGTTACTAGTACTACTAGGGACTACTGTGGATACACAATGATGCAGCTATAGTAACTTAAATGCGATAACCAAAGCAGCCATGATATTGCGATAGACTTGCATGGTGTTGGAGATCAACCTTTGGATCGCAATCGACTGGTTGCCGACCACTATCATTGAACGAATGAATAAATAAATGAATAAATACATACATAAATATTACTTTTGTGTCAAGCATCAAAAAATTTGTAAATTAAGTTACATCAAGAAGCATGTTTATTCACAGCCATTTAGAAATGGAGAGCTTCAAAACAGTTTGTTTATACAGTCAGGCACATCCTGTACTCTCTCTCAACTCCTCTTGATTTTTCACTTTTCTTAGCATTTCCTCCACTCCCACCTTTCCATTTGTCTGCTCTGTTAAAGCTGTAGAACAGACTGCAGATTCTGTCTGTCTTTTTTATTTAACAATAAGGAAAAAACATGACTATTGCGCATATATACACAATGTTGTATATAGTCCTAGCCCTAGTAAGCACAAAAGTGACGCGTGTGTTTCTCTCTCTCTCTCTCTCTCTCTCTCTCTCATATATATATATATGTGTGTGTGTGTATGTGTGTGTGTGTGTATGTAAGCTCTTACTCCTCTTCTCTCCCACCTTTGGCTGCATTAACAGGATACTGTATATTTCAAGCTGCTGGATAAAGATGTTCCTTTCACTATCACATTCAAACAGGGCAAATATTCTTGGCTGCAAACCTCAGCACATATGGCAATGTATTCAACTCCTTTAGGAATGGGAATATATTTCAGGCATACTGGAATGCACAGTCGTACATACATCCTGCTGCAGCTGAAAGATCTTATTAAGGTAATCTATTTCATGCATTCACATATGGCACGGTGCAAAAGTCAAAGACCCGAAAAGTGAAAACGAGATTCTCATTCAGTTTTTCAAAGGAATCCACAAAGGTATACTTCTACACCTCCAAATTTCAGCTTCTTGAGATCCAAGTCATCTCATTTAGAAATTTTTGACTTATCATTCCACAAAAATTTACTACAAGTACTGATGTTTTATTAAGATAAAATCTTCTTATATTTTGTCTGTTATCTTTTCTCAGTAGACAGTAGAATCTTCTTAGAAGACACTGTTTCAGACTCAGTGTTAAGCTGTCTTCACACAGTGGAAGAATGGACAGAAAATACCAATGGATCTGAAGCAAGTGTGGAGCATTTTAATGCCCTACCTCTCAAAAATGACTGCCTTAGTATTGTTTAAAAACAAAATGTATTATTTATTTATTTATATATATATATATATATATATATATATATACACATACACACTATATATACACTAAATACATACTAAATTTTTTATATAAAACTATAAATTATTATAGTATATTATTATATATATTACAATCTTACTCTGTTCGACCATAAGATTGAGACCACCTCATTGTTTCTATGTTCACTGTCCATTATTTCAACTCCACTGATCATACAGGAGCACTTTGTAATTCTACAATTACAGAGTGTATCCACCTGTTGCTCTGCATACTTTTCTAAGCTCCCTTTTGTTCCTTTTCTTCAAAGGTCAAGACCCCCACAGGAACACCACAGAACAGGTTTGATTTAAGTGGTGAATAATTTTCAGAGCTGCTGTGACAATGATGCGGTGGTGGTGTGTTCATTCATGGTGCACTTGTACAAGTGTATCAGACAAGGCAGTGCTGTAAGAGTTTTTAAACTAAGTCCGCTTGGCTGTTGCTGCACACTCCTCTAGTCCTACATCGGTGGTCATAGGACTCTGTTGACTGGATATTTTTGGTTGGTGGACTATTCTCAGTCCAGCAATGACATTTAGGGATTTAAAACCTCCAAGAGCACTGCTGTGTCTGATCCACTTGTACCAGTGCAACACACACTAACACTATATCTAGTGACTTCTGTTTCTGAAAACATGTGCCAGAATCCAGAAACGCTCACAATTCATGTTAAACATTCCCACATCTCAGCCTCATTTCAACAGAAAGTCTATCACTAAGCCTCATATACAGCAGCCTTCAGCATTGTGTGCCCTTCCACTCTCTCTGATGTGGGATTAGCCCGGATGTGCTGTAGCTCTATTGGAAATGTACAGAGTCATTCTCAAAAATCCCTTCTCTTCATTTCCTCAACCTCAATTTCACAACATCAACTCACTGCCATCATTCACACCTGACTCTGCACAATCCTGCTTTGGAACACTGAGGCTTTAAGGATAAATCATTTTCAGGTTTTATATGATTTTTGTTTTTAGTTAAGAGAGACAAATGTTATTTTGACTATGGGATGTGGATTTGTACATACATACCAAAACATACTCACAGACAGACAGACACACACACAGTAACATACACAGAGCCCTACATAGCCTACATGCTATCTCTATTACCAACACTATCTATATCCATCCAGACATCTCTAGAGGAATACATGGCCTGTTTCCGAATATTATCATTATCTGTGCCAAACAAGCAAGCACCTTTCTCTAGGTTTTTCATAAAATACAGTTTCACCCATTCCTTTTATCTAATACACAACTCTAACTGACAAAGATGTTAAAATGAGGAACATATTAATTTACTACTACAAAAATAATTCAATGTTCTCAGTAGCTGGGGAATACATAGCAACATAGAGCTGGGGAATATACAGGAACAATATCAGGAGTGATGGACCTCCTTTGGGATGAACTGGAGGGGCCTTTGAGAACCAATTCTAATCATCCAACCTCAGTAGCTGGCATCAGATCCTTAGAGTAATGTTCAAACATGTAGGGTAAAGCCATCCAATTCGAGTACTTTCATGATCCAACAGATAAATTTATTTCCAGAAGAAATGATGGATAAGCAATATTTCTGAAAATTCTGATACCTGCTATTTTATGAAGCACACATATTTCTATGACATTTCCACACAGAACATTTGTTATGAACTATGTATGTATATATATGCAGGTATAAATATAAAGGTTTAGCGATTTTTTTACCAATATAGTCAGCAATGACGGTTTCAATTGCAATTACTTTCTATAAACTCATGGTCACATGCAAGTGAATTGCGGTATACACCTCAAGGGACCTCATTAAAAATGACTTCTGGGAAACTGCATATTCACATTTAAAGCCAGATTTAGGTGGTTACATTTTCAAAGTTGCAAAATATATACTTGCATTTATAATTTTAAACTATCCCCTAAGCGTTTTGCTGAAGAATGTAAAAATGATTTGGTAGGCTATTTTATTTAAATACAGACCGCCCGTACGTCATGGTTGTGAGATCACAGCACACAGCTGCATCTGATTGGTCTAACGTATTTGTATATAACTCACAAGCTGTGTTATTGAGTTACATTTGTCCACTTAAATTGTTCACTTTATGTTTAAATAAAATTTCAGCACTTGCCACTTTAAATCATTTTGCGACTTTACATTTGCTATATTGAAAGAAGCACGTTTAAAACACTTAGCCTTAGGAAATACTATGAAGCTCTGTAAAAAATGCCCGGCACAATAGAGCAACAGAAGGCTGAACACATTTCGAGGGGGAGGGGAGGGGGGGGAGGGAGCTGCAAAAGGGGCGTAGCACCAAAACCAACTCTCCCTGAACTAATGTTGGGCTTTGAGCAACGGCAGTTTCCACTTCTGCAGCGTGACCAAGGAGGAACGATTACTACACACCAATAAAACATAAGCCCCCTTTCCCGCCCAGTGAAAATCAGGTATTTAGTGTGTTATATCACACTACCATTACCTCACACAACGAGGCTGAAGTTGGCTTCCTTGTCGCCTGCTGATTATACGAATTCTCCGTTCCACCTTAAACAGTGCAGCAGTTGCATTAGTGTTCAAGGCGCCAGAACGTAGCTGCTGCACATTTTAAGGTGGAACGGACAATTTGAATAAGAAGCAACGGCAAAAAGGAACCCGAATGTCTTTTGAAAACGCAGTCAGCTGAACATACGGCTATTAATATGTCTATCTTTAACGTTACTCACTTTCCGAGCTCCTCGTAAAGCTGATATTCGTCTGTAAATCGCGTACAAGTTGTTGTAGCCATATCTGTCTCCTCTCTCTCTCCTTCTCGTCACTGCGTCTTGCTGTTTTCTGCTGTTATTTGTTTAGTGTTCCCTCTCTCCGTTATGAGCCTCTGCCGTAAAGAAGCCTTGAGCTACAGCTAAAACTCTGTTGGGCTACAAAGGCGCGTCCTGGCCCCCTTCTCGCCGTAAAATGTGAAAGTAAATCAGTAACGTAACCACGGTGGCTGTGTCGCTCTCCCCGCTCCCTCACTGCTGTTTATTATGGAGATATGCGCGCGTCACCTGCCGGCGCTCAGCTGAACTGCGGGCGTGGGCAGTAACTCCAAATACGGACAAAACACAGGAGGGCCCTCCAGCCTCGGAGGGTGGGCGATATTTACAGATGGCTTCAAGATAAACGATATTTTTGGTTGTAGTTAAGGTTTCGAGATTTCCTATAGGACGAAAATGCACAGTATAAAAATGTTAAATATTATGCAGTAATATCAATGACAGGAACATTTTTCATATTTACATAAAATGTTAAAAATAATGTACTCTATCTTAAAATGTGATTACCGGATGCTCTAAACACTTAGTGGAACTGGCTTGTAACTCACTTTCTTATTCAGTTTACATTTCACTAACTGCTCCACTATTTACATTAATTCGTTTTCATGATAGGGCCATTGTTGTTGGTTTGGAGGGAGGTATTGGTGTTTAAGGGACTGTTACTGTCTCCATCTCCTACCTTGATGAACTGGAGGGAATGATGTAGACCTTATTGTTCAACATCAGTCCCTAACCTCACTAAGAAATGGTCAACACTGTAATATCACACTTTTATTTCATGTCACTCTTTACATGATGCTGCAGAGGAAAACTTGGCCAAATTCTCACACTGTGAGATTATCATGCAATGTAAACCTGCCTTAATACTCTTACGACTGAATGAAATCAAATCCTCACAATAATGTTTCAATATCTAGTCTACAGCCTTCCCAAAAGACCAAAAGCTTTTACTGCAGGAAGTGTGGGACATTTTTAAAGAAAATTTTAGATGAGCAGGTATCCACAAACCTTTGGCTATAAATCATACTTATGGAGTATGGACATTATTTTATCCATAACTAGTAGCCTTAGTAAATTATTGGTAAAAATGTTTCCTTAAAACATGAAAACCACCACTGACTCTCCAACAGAAACACATCACACATTCTGTTTATTCAAACACTCGTTATGTGGAGATCTGCCTTTAAATACAAAAATAAATAATAACACAAACGTCACTGATACAGCAATGCATTGAACACCGATGTAATGAGCAGGAAATTCAATAAAATATCTTATTGCTTAAAATTTTAACATGCAAATTTTAATTAACCACTCCCAGTAATGCACCCAGTGCAAAATTCATGATTAAAATGTTAAACTTAACTCAGCTCCAGAAACACACTCAGGCTAAACACACTCTCTGCTAAAAAAAGAAAATCGTTATGCTCCACTTTCATACATTATACACAGTCCTCAGTCCAATCCCAGTAGTCTTTTCCTTCTCTTAAATCCTTGATTGTTGCCATGCTTTTCTGTCCAATGCAGTCTCTACCAAGTGCAAGATTCCATCCTGAAGTGAATAACATAACATGTGACTAATGGAATTAGGTTCTCATCCCTGATTGGAGACAGTCTTGAGTCAGAGGTAAGAGAGATACATGAAGATAAAACTGATATCATCCTGCTATACGCCGCAGTGAGTTCACATGTAGATGGAACAGGAAGTCAGCATATGAAGCCCCTCCATTAGGACTCTTGTCCTCCACCAGGAGGCGCTGCAGAGACTCCTCACAACTGTCACCTTCCTTCACTACTTTCAGCTGCAAACACAGAAATAAACAGGGTTAAAAAATAATAACCCTGTTATAATAATAATTTCTCAGTTAGCCAGCTAACTTAAGTCTAAAGTTGAGGATTGTTCAATAGGAATCTCCCTCAGCTCTGTTGCTATTGGACAGGCTTGACTTCGGGCTGAAGTTATCTGGTTAACTAAGAAATCCTACTTTGTGAAATACCCCCCTGGGAAGGCGGAATGATTTTTAAAAATATCTAACTTTAATGTCATGTTTTCAACATAAATTAAGCTCCAGTCTCATTTTTCCAAATAAATAAATACATGTAGATATAACATATCTATATATAAATATATAACAAAAGCATCAAGTGATTAAGAAAATACATTACATAAACAAAAGTGACAACAGTATGTAACAAATAAACCAAACCCAAGGATTACACCATGTTGACTGTGCAGCTCTAGCAGCACACCTGCGTCAAATGTCAAGATGTTTAAAGAATTGTTCCTGGATTTAAATTAAATATAAATATAAAATCATAAGCAGACACACCTTAAGTGTAACGGCTGCATAGGATTGAAGTTTGATGATGAGATTCCTAAGGTTGACTGAAAGAGGGTTATCCAGCACAGGAAGATTTATCTGCAAAACACATACACACAGTCAGGATGATGGGTATACACACACACACACACACACACACACATATATATATATATATAACAAAATATAAATGAATGGTGATTTTTGCATTATGTGTAAGAATGATAAAGTGTCTATATACAGTAAGAATCCTGTAAAACTAATCCTAACATTGAGCTCAATATAAATAAATGTTTTGGTTTTTTTTATACAAGAGACATGTTTAATAATAAAAAATAAAGCACTCCACAAAGTTGAGGCCTTTTTATCTAAAAAATATACAGAAACACAATCACACACTCAGATAGGAGGAAAAATATTTATTTGAATAAAAGTAGATAAGTCACAGGAAAATTGCAAGACCCGACACAAGAATGTAACAACTCTCTGAATCATCAAATCAGAGTCCAGCTCCAGGTATGTCTCACCTCTCCGGATATGAGTGAAGAGAAGGAGGAGACGCTGAAGAGCAGTGTTAAGGCCAGGGGTGGCACCATACTGCCCACCCACAGCAGCAGAATGAGAGGAGAATACAGCAAGTAGAGAGAGTCAGACTTAAGGTTGAAGGCAGAACAGCGCACTGCAGACTCAAAGCAGGAAGCACTGCATCTCTCTGTATTTACTGGCTACAAAAAATACAAGATCCAAAGCAAGACTCGTTACATTACAATCACCAAAAAAATCTACTCTTAAATGAGCAACAAACTACACCACCATTCAGAAGTCTGGAATCAGTTTACATATTTGTATTTGACATGAGTTATTCCGTGTACATGGAAATGTTATAAACTGGACTTCAAAGGATTCAGTATTTTGAGAAGATATAGAAAGCATATTGTCGATGTCCAATGAAAATGCAACTTCAAAATATCAACTTGGCAGGGAAGGGAAAAGCTTAAATTTCAATGGAAGTCAATGTGTATATAAAAAAAAAAAAAAAAAAAAAAACTTATATGAAAACTATATATATATAATCCAAGTTATATTAGAGTATTTCTAGATACATGTTTTTGATCAGAGAGCTAGAATACCTAAATGCTACTGAATAATAAACCACAATTATGTATGTTTTAGTCGTTTGTCAAATTATTAAATGGTATTTACAAAAGGCAGTTTACCTCATCAAAATAAACAAAGAGCTAAGGGCATTAAAATTGCATTTCAACTGCAATGATCCTGAAATGTGTTTAAAAATATTTTGATTATATTGAACAAAGTTTAGCCCACTTAAATATATAGGTTATTTGTCAAACTTTAAATGTTAATAATGAAATATTTTAAAAATATTGAATATTAAAAAAATTGAAATGAATAAATATTTTGAATACGTTTAAATATTAAAATATTGCCAAATACTGCCAAAAAAAGCAACACCATCATCTTCAAACAGCTCTGAATTTCCAGCCTCTACAGAAGTGTGGTGTGATTATATTAAGCACTTGACAGGGAATCATCTCAATGCAGGGATTAATTGCAGGGGAACTGAGTGTTCAGGCACCTCACCAGTAGCAGAACGAGTGGGTAGAAATGAGCGGCAGTGTTGCGTGTATCCATAGAGACGGTGAGACTGCGCAGTTGCAGACGATAATGCACAGAACTGCGCAAACCAGGCAGCAGCACCTCACTCTTCCTCAAGCTGTTAATGTAGACTGGCATCACCTTCAGAAACTGAGGCAGCACCAGCTGAGGGAAACGCAGAAATGTTATCATATATAGTATAATATCATATATTTAATAAAAATTGTATACACAAAAAAAACAGAAGAAAGATAAAGAGGGATAGACATAATAAGCAAGAAAAGACAGAGAAAGAGTCAGAGAGATGGTAATCACAAGAAAAGCTGTCACAAACACACAAAAGTAGACATGCAGACAGAGCCATAACAGCAATCAGACTACAGAAATAAAATAGAGCTTTCCTGGTACCGAGCCATGAAGACTTAATGAAAATGGCTTTGAAAGATTTTGGGAGAAAAGCTATATAACAATCATACAAAATAATTCATGAAATAAATATTAAGAAGCGTATTTGAGCACATGGCACCCCACCAGACCCAGTAAACAAGTGTTAGAGTGAGTCAGATGGAAAAGATTACTCAATGACGTTTGTGAATGTGTTATTTCTAAACTAACCTGTCCAGGGGAGACAGAGGTAGTGCAACAGTGTTTTCTGTAGCAGGCTAAAGTCTCAGTGATTTCCATCTGAAGCTCTTCACGAAGACACTGCAGAGATGTTTCCAATGCTGCGCAATACACTGTCATACACATTTCACATGAAACAGACAGAAGTACACACAATATCAAAAGGTCAAATGTTGAGTATCTCATCTCACCTTATATTTTTGTAAATTATTGTGCCCTTTTTTTTTTTACATTATCTTGAAGAGCACTGTATATGATTCTGAAGAGTGACGGCTCATGTTTCAACTTAGCAAGGATGCCACCATGCCCCTTATTTCAGTGCTACTTCAGAACCTTGTGCTTTGTGCTTTGTTTTACAAAAATTGAGCCAATCCGATTCCTGGGAGCAGTGCCGAGGCTGGATACAAACATCAGACTTTTTTTTCCAGCATGTAAACAAGCCAGATGAGCTAGCAAACTATGAGGAATCTTTTACTGAATATTCCAAGTGTTTTGGATTGAAATCATATGTGTGTATATATATATATATATATATTGCCTTTAAAAATATATTTTGGTTAGTTTTATATGCTGAAGTGTAGAACACAACAGGAAACAAAGTCAGTCCTTCTGCTGATGAGTGTGACGGCGTTTAACAGTATTGTACATCAAAAGGCCAGAAAACTTCAGCCTACTCTTTTTGCAGTAGAAAGTAAGCAGTGTCTCAGCTTGGCTTGTTCGGAATGTGTCCAGTAGGTTCTGGGAGCAGGCCAAAGTAACAGTGTGCACCCGTGTCCTCTGCTCTCCTCTGGAGCTGCTGTACGACAGAACTGCCTACAAGCACACAAGAACACACAAAGATGAGACGCTAAAATAATCTTTATTCACAATTTGCAACAAAAAGTGTCCCTAAAATAAAAATCAGTAAAACAACCTGATTTTTAAAAAAATACCTGAAAGTATTCATTTTATTTCATGTCTTTTCCCTACTGTGATTTTATCAGGGAGTTGCAAATCAATTTAAGAGAAGCATTGTTAGTCATAACATCCTTTTCATGTGCTCAGTGCTACTATTCAAAATCTGAAAGGCACCCAGATCTTACTCCCCTCAAGTGTGACCTGAAACTACACATAAACAAACCATCTTGCAATGCTCAGTTTGTTTCAGTTTGTTAGATTTGTGTAAATGTCCTGCTTTATTGTGTGGTCATTTTAAAACTTAATTAAAATTCCAGTAGTATTTGCTGTAATAGCTTTAGCCATTGGACCCCAAGTTGTGTTCTGAAACATTCTGCAATAGTCTGGTTTAGTTAATGTACTTTGTACTATGTACTTTGTATGTTAACAAAACTAAGAGAGCCTACAGTTTAATCGTCATAGACAATATTCCTCAGATAAATGTGCTCTTTGACTGCTCAGTGACAAAACACAGTTTTCACTTTGCAAGATCTGTCAATTTTATAAAACCAAGCTTCTATCTTTTTTTTTTTTATTGTTGTTCTCACCTGTATGGCCACACCCCTTATTTCATCAAGGGATTTGTTGTGAATGAATTCAAATGCCAGGGCTGTGTGATGATCAAGTGCTGCCATGGCAACACAGCGGGAGTCCGTGCTGGCAAGGAAGGCACCATAGCAACCAGACACCCGTAGTTCTACAAAAAAAAAGTCAGACACAAGTTACAAGCTGTCAACCCAAACCCTCTCCCTATTCGACTCAACACTTGAAAGGACTTTTTATTTGAAAGGCATATTTTCTGGCAGTGAAATAACAAGAATTAAACTTTTGCTGCAATTTACATCTTTTGTCTCAAGGTGCTGTTGGGTCCTTACATTACCTCTGCTGACAAAAACTCTCAGCTGTGCTTTGTATGCCATCTCAGTGTTCACACTCATCATCAGGTCTCCGCAGAAACGTGTTCTCTCCACTTCTGACTAAGGGGCAACCAAAAAAGTTTTTTTATAGACTTTACAGTGCCATATAAAACATTACATACTCTAAAAGCATATGATAAAGTAGTGATATTTATTATTGTTTTGTGGTTGAGATGTTAAAACTACAAGAACGGATGACCTTTTCACCCAATCACCTTTCATTATTACTAATTAAATTACTATTAAATTCAGAAGGGAAACATACGATTCATTGCATAATTCAACAAGACTGCGGTTTTGCAAAACCATGTTTAAGAATGTGTTTATACTTGTCAGCTATAGTTCGAATAAGTTGCAATTGCTCTGTTAGTGTGGTTTGTTATGTATGAATGATTCCTTTGGAACTATAGTGCTCACCAAGCAAGCAGACTAAGATTGCCTGAGCAGGTGGGTCTTAGTTAATCTCTTAACATATTTGGTGCTGTTTATTTCAAGTATGGACACAATATGAACAAAAGGCTTTTAAATGAACCGAAAAGAAGAGCTAATAATCACAAGATGTGCCCTAAATTCACCGCAATAGAACAGGGCTTTTGGAAAACCAGCAGAGGAAACAACCTGGAGTAATGAGAAATTTCTGACATTTTAACCATTTTACCACCTCTTGCTGGTATACACAACCCCAATATATACATTAAAACCAGCCTGACCAGAATGAGAGCGCCCAATTTCTTATGTAGAATAACATATAGATGAGGGAATGTCAAACTCAGTGACACATCATGATTCGCTGAGGTCCTACAGAGTCTGATACCCCTCATCTAGTGTATATATCAAAGATAACATCTACGCTTAAAATATGTAAGACTGCAAAATGCTGTCTAGTGGGTGCGCTGTATCTTGAGTAATGTGCTGTTCAAGAGATTAAGATCAAATCTATTGAGTACGGTTTCTGTCAAATAGTTGTTAAACCCTGGGTACTACCTGCAGACTGTTGTAGCAGATAAGTTTGCCACCTGTTAGAAAGGGGATGTGCCCAGGCCAAGCCCCACCCACATCCTGCTGTGAAAACACATACATCTGCACACTGCAGCCTTGACTAATGCATGCCTTGGCCAATGAGGTGGAAGAGTCTGGAGCTTGAAAGATAGACTGGAAAAATGAATAAATAAATAAACATACATACATACTCAGACAAGAATATGTTAAATTCAATTAGATTTATAATAAAAATTGATTTATGTTTTCATTCATTTTACCTCTGGTTTGCTAGAGGTGAAGAAGCCTGTGGAGCCTTTCTTATCTAAGATTTCAGTAACAGGTGAAGACTGGAAGACCATGAGCATTCCAGGGCAATTTGCAGCCTGTTAGAAAGAACACCAAAGTGTGTTAAATACCTGCAGGAACATGTTGAATGATTTCCTAAAGAATTAGGTTTACAGCAAACAATTGGTTGTTTTAAGAAAGATAACACAGTTTTCTCAAAAAAGATGTAGATGTGTGCAGGGTTAAACTTTTTCTACCTGTAGGATCTTGAGTGCAGCAGAAATGGAGAGATAATGTGAGCCAGAGCTTTCCTGGGTCTCGGCATCAAACAAAGGAAGTTGCTGCAAAATGCTGCACAGAATAACAAAACAACAGAACCACGTATATGAGTTAAATGGGTCTTATAATGGCAAAAATCTTTTTTTGCTTTTATGAAGAGTTTCTAAATATCAAAAAGCAGTAAGTGTGATGTGAGCTACTGTGAAGTTTATTTCCACATATTATATATAATTATTATTATAATATATATTATTTCCTTGATCTTATGAATTTGTTATATTTGCAAACTGCTGATCAGCCATTATCTTATGGCCAACATTTTTTGTGAATTTGTGAATTTTGTCAGCTACAATTACAGACTATGGTGTATCTGCTCCTCTGCATACTTCGATTGCCCTCTTTCACTCTATGCTTCAGTGGTCAGGACCCCAGAAGCAACAGAGCAGGTGTGATTTGGGTAGTGAATCATTCTCAACATGGGCAGAACAGTGGTGCAGCAGGTAGTGTCGCAGTCACATAGCTCCAGGGACCTGGAGGTTGTGGGTTCGATTCCCACTCCGGGTGGCTGTCTGTGAGGAGTTGGTGTGTTCTCCCTGTGTCCGCGTGGGTTTCCTCCAGGTGCTCCGGTTTCCTCTCACAGTCCACACGTTGGTGGGTGGACTGGAGATTCAAAAGAGTTTGTGTGAGTGTGTGTGAAGGACTGGCGCCCCCTCCAGGGTGTATTCCCGCCTTGCGCCCAAAGATTCCAGGTAAGCTCTGGACCCACCGTGACTCTGAATTGGATAAGCGGTTACAGATAATGGATGGATGGATCATTCTCAACACTGACAGAACGTGGTAGTGGTGTGTTAGGGTGTGACATTAACTGCAAGAAATAGACAAATTTAAAATCTCTGATGTTGACATCCCAAATAATAAGATGTCATAGGCAGCTAAAAGATTAAAGTATGTCTAATGCAATTTGTTAACAGTAGTTCTTATGAGCTTATAGACTGCTTAGTGTTGTGTGTGTAACCAGTTCTTGATGATGGTAAAGCCCTGTATTGATTGGGGAGTAAAGATCCTTATTTTGTGTATTGATGGGAGGGAATGCTGGATCTACTTCATCAGTGGTCAATGGACTTTGCCCAGATGGGTTTAAAAACTCCAGAAGCAGTGATTCATCTGATCCACTTATACCAGCACAACACACACTAACACACCACAACCATGTCAATGTAATTGCAGCACCGAGAATTAATCACCACCCAAATCATATCTGCCCTGTGCCATTGGGTGAAAGGGGGCTAACAATGCATGCAGAACAACAGATAGACTACATTCTGTAATTATAGAACTACAAATTGCTCCTGTATTTGAGTGCAGCTTAAAAGGATCAGCAGTGAGTGTATAAACCAAGAAGTGATCGTTATGTTATGGCTGATCAGTGTACATTACAAAGACAAATACAAGAAAAAACACCCCATTAAACCATAGTCATTAATGAGACTGAGCCGTGTGTCTGTTGTTACCTCTCTATCGTCTGTCTACATTCTTTAACAGGCAGCAGAAGCCCCTCCCTAACAGGGAGCTCAAGCTGATCTGTGTCTGTGATGACCATCATATGAGGGCGGGATAAAGTTGGGCTGAGGTCATAGAGGTGGATCCTGCTGTCATAGGTCATCAAACCAACTCTGAGATCTGACTGGTCAGCATCTTCTCCACTAGATAATTTTCAAGAGAGTCAGAAAGGAGGGCACAATGTGTTTGTGTTTGTGTGTGTCACTTTATATTTCCATACCCATCTAGAGACAACAGTAGGGAACAAAGCTGCTGACAGACGAAATCCAACTGCCCTGATCTTATTGCTGTGGCACTCACATCAACAGCCAAAAGCAACACAGCAGGCTCTCCCTGTTCATATAAGAGAAATACAGAAGAGTATAACAGTGGAGGTTGTAGTACACACAAAGAGAAACACACAAACAGCAAAATCTACCATTCCTAATGTCTTTTTTTTTTTTTACAGGATAGCTCATTTGTATCTTCATCAAAAAAATAAACAAAAAGCAGATGCACACAGAAAAACCCAACCCAATAAAACCACCTATATATCAACCAACATGATAGACATCTTTTTAATAATTCACAGAGCAGAGATAATGTTTAAGATCCTGACCTTCTGTGTTTCCACTATCTCATATGAACCCAAACTGAGCTCTGGTTTCTTCTCATGGTCAATTCGCTGGCCCTTGTTTGTAGGCTGATATGACTGCCATGGGACTGAGAATGAGACAGAAGGAAAATGTAAAATGGTGCAGCAACAGGACAGTGGAGAGAATACAGATTTATGGGAAAAAAATGTTGTATAAAAGGGGAATTCTATTCACAGTGTCTATTCAAGTCACAATATCTGTCAACAACAGCTATGTTATTTGTTATCTAAAATAGCCTGTGAATATAGACAGCCATTTTGTGTAATAAAGAAGTTTAGACATATCAGTGGAATCCTCTTGAAAAGCTAAGCTATGCTATTTGTTCATTTAGCACAATGCACCTGCACTTTTTTGTAAGCCTAATTTTAGTTTATGCCAAACTGTTTTGTTAGACTTGGACTACTATTATGGTTTCATTTTTTTTAAGAATTTAAAGGCTATTTCTTTACAGGGCCAGCTGCATGTTTAATAATTAAATCAAGCATAAGTTAATATAAAAGGATTATACTGACAGCTACAACTGAAAAGTAAAATGGCTGAAGAAATTAGTCTCTGATTCATTCTGACCTTCTGTGAGTTTGCCGCAGAATGGGCAGTAGAAGCGCTGGCCACAGTCCTGCCAGCTCATCGCAGGACTCATGAATGCACCACACTCCACACAGCCCCTGACACATTTCTGTGTCTCACATACAGGCACGGACTGCTGCACACATATAATATCACACATTAATCCAAAATAGTAAATACCAAAACAAAGACAGTTAACAACATATATTCTACAAGAAAAATGTACTCATTTTTACTCATATTAAAAATATTTGATGAATGTTGTTTGTGCTTCTTTCAACCTGTAGCTAACAAGTAGCTAAAGAAAGAAAAAAGGATCACTGCCCAGCTTCCATAATTGTAGAAGCTGCATGTGTGGGTCTTGTTACCTCCTGATTCTCAGGTTTGGCCAGTGGGCAGAGGATGGCTCCCAGAGGCAGGTGGCTCTGCTGCGCCAACTGCTGCTCAACAGGAAAACTGTATGATGTGCAGCGTACATACCGAGCAGTAGCATTACCTAAAGGGGATGATTTAAGTTCACACTTTAAGAACACTTTATTTTAAACACTGCAGTTAAAGAGTTTGGGAACACCATGTTTTTTTTTTTAATGAAATCTGAACTTTATCATTTTTACATTTTTTAGTGAAAGCTCTATTGTCTCAAATTGCAGTTAGACACAAATATGTTTAACACCATTTCCAAGCTAAGCCAAAAGATTGCGTGGCCAGTGATAAAGGACTAGTGCTTTGGTACCACGTCTAACATTTTTTGCATTATTGTTGAACCTAAAAAACAATAAACCAGTACAATAACAATAACAAAGTTTATACATCCATTAGGTGAAACCAAGGTGGAGTTAATCTTTGTTGTGTAGACCAGTGCTGTTGTTTTGTAATATTTCTCAACCTATCCATTTATATCTTAGTCTTACTTTGTTAAGCCATGATTAAATGTTTGAAATGCTGTCATCAGAGTAAGGGTATAAATTTACTAAATAAAAATTACAAACATAAACTCAAAAACTTCAAGATCTGTGGATAAGTGCTGATGTGCAGTACCTCTGTCCTCCAGAGTGCAAACAGTGGTGGAGAGTGGTGGGACAGAGGAATGAGGTTCTGAGAAAAACACTTTCCCCTCCCACTGAGCCCTGTCCTCACCCAGTACCTGCACCTACAGCAGGTTAGAGAGAACTCTTAATTAGAGAATGTGATGTTATTGTTAAGTTATTATCAATGTGGGTATTTTGACAGTGCATGTTTGTTCACACTACAAAGACAGATGTTGTTTACATACATATAAAATGTGCACTGACACAGTGGAACAATCAGATCTAAGCAACAAATCAGAATTTATATGATGCAGAGTGTGAACATAACCAGAATGTTTCAAAACAGAAGAGCAGACAGATAGGTCACATATTGATGTGTAGGTGAGAGCAGACATACAACACTGGGAAGTAGTTGAGGGTCCATGCCATAGCGAGATTCTAATTTGGGGCTGGACATAGGACTGGTCTAAATGAGGAAAAAATAGAGAGAGAGAAAGAGAGAGAGAGAGAGAAAATGAGAATTAAATACTAGTAGTAGTTCCAGTGTAGTAGTTACTATATGAAATACATAAACTCACTGGCTGTGAGATTATTCCCTGTGGTGCCATTTGTGTTGGACTGGTGACATCTTGGACAGGTTTGAATACACCTGTGTCAAGGTCAGAAAAAAAAAATAAATAAAAAAATTATTTTAAATACTCTTTTGTTTTACATAAATAGACAATTTTATCTGCCACTGATATTTAAAACACTACGTAATTCAATGCACTTTCCTCACGCTTTGAACATTAACATACACACATTTTTTTCATTACAGATGCATCTGATTGTAATATATAATGAGTCTTAAAAACTGACTCTTTAAAACATAGCAGTGAGTAATGTTAGTTAGGTGTTTGTTGTCCGTTCAGAGCTATTATCAAGGACCAAACAATAAGTCAAATATGTAATTCTCAGCGTTTATATTATTCATTCATTCATTATCTGTAACCGCTTATCCAGTTCAGGGTCGCAGTGGGTCCAGAGCCTGGAGGGGGCGCCAGTCCTTCACAGGGTAACACACTCACATTCACACCTACGGACACTTATGAGTCGCCAATCCACCTACCGACGTGTGTTTTTGGACTGTGGGAGTAAACCCACGCGGACACGGGGAGAACACACCAACTCCTCACAGACAGTCACCTGGAAGGGGAATCGAACCCACAACCTCCAGGTCCCTGGAGCTGTGTGACTGCGACACTGCATTTATATTATCGCTATCTGTAACAATAAATATGATTAATATATTTACAGGTCACATTTGATAAATAAATTAAGTGGCAACTTGACTTCCATACCATTACAATGCGACTGTGAGGGGGTCCAGCAGGTGGTCTGTTGTGGATAGCCTGAACCCAATGAAGATAATGACCAAACTGCATTCATGTCAGCTGGTCCGCTCTGAGGAGGATTGCTGGACATTCCAGGAGGAGATCCAGCTGGAGACAGGACAGGGGCCCAGCTCTTGTAGTCTGTCCATGGCTGCTGAGACTGATGCTGGACATGCTGTCCATAGCCAGGATGAGCAGGATTAGTGACCGGAAGCTCCATCGCATTTAGATCAGTTCAGCATTTATTCCACAGCAAAGAGCATTCTGCTGGAAAAAGGGCAATGGGGTGTCCTACAGGTCTTTTTAATACAGTAATGTGGAAGGTGGCTGTTCCACAAAGATAGATGATTTAGTCCTGATTTGAGGACTGTCCAGGAGGAATATCCCTCTGCTCTTTTCCGTTTGAACACGGTTGATTTTAGACTGAATATTTCCGGCTAAATTAAAAGAAAAAAGTGCATCACGTTTTCTATTTCATTGTTTATCTCAGTTAAAAAAAAACCTGGACCGTAGATTGGCGTAAATAATTAATTTAAGACAAAAATATTTTAACCAGTGATGTCTATATTTTGCTCAAGACTGTAGGCCCAGTGCTTTTACATTCTGCGGGTTCTTACTCGAATTTTCCGTTCCTCCTTAAATTATCAGGAACTTGATCGCACCTGCTGCAATATTTAAGGGGAACGGAGTATTCCCATTAGATGGCGAACGGCATTTTGTGAGGAAACGTAGAGCAGTACAGCTGATATCACAGATACGGTTCATTCTATATATTCAGACTCAGAAACATGTCCAAACACTGGACGTGTTACAATCGATCTATAAACGACCTTAAACCGCTGTTCACCTCCTCAGCTCTCAGTCACGGAGCTGACACACGGCAGCATCTCACCGGCGGATCCCCTCGGCTTCTACACTGTAGTCTAACACCTCCACTCGGTCCTTTAGTAATGAGCTTATCATCAGAGCTTCACCCTGAGATGATCCCTGTTGTTTTAATGGATCGTTACAAACTGAAAATTGTCCGTTTATTTCACCGCCGCCTCGAGCGACCGGGGATTCACGACCGCAATCCCAGGACCCTGTGTTATAAGTACACTGCCCCCTAGCGAAGTGGATATAAGGACATGGAAAAGCTGGATGACAGTCGGAGTGTGAATACAGAGTGGGAATAAAGTTTTATATGTTTAACGTTGATGAAAAAAAAGATGGCCAAGCCTTATAAGACTGTGATCAAGGCTAAAAGGAGAAATCTGTTAGATATTTACTGTACTTAGTCATAAGATGTCCAGGGTGATCATAGATTAAGGAAACAGGCTAAGATGAAGCACTGGCATCCTTAAGAGCAATGCTGAAGCAGTATAATCTATTTGAGAGATGCCCAATCCAGAGCAGAGCTCTACTGGAATTTCAGCCTGAGATCTGTATATACACATTATAGTCCAAACCCACTGGGTTGCCAGGTCCACAAACATAGCATCTTGCAGCTTTAAAGTGAACAAGTGAACAGAGATAATGTTAGATTTTTTTATATTATAGTGTATAGATTAAACGAGTAAACGCCAAAGTTTGTGTGTTTTATGTGAGGACTATGTGGTGTGTGTTTTATTAGAAGAATGTGAATAACAACATGATCAAAATGTGTAAATAGTTCGTGTGTTTTAAAGAATTTAGTGTTTATTAAATAGTGCTTATTCGCCTATTTAAGGTGGAATGGAAAATTCAAGCTCAGTAATATATCACAAATATAAGCTTTTAACTATTAACTATAACAAGTTTTATCCATTTTAAACCACACACACACACACACACACACACACACACACATATATATATATATATATATATATATATATATATAATTATTATTATTATTATTAAATAAATATGGGATATCACCTTACAACCTCTGTAACTTAAATCTTATCTGTAACTGATGTGGGTGGTGCAGCAGGTAGTGTCGCAGTCACACAGCTCCAGGGACCTGGAGGTTGTGGGTTCGGTTCCCGCTCCAGGTGGCTGTCTGTCTGTGAGGAGTTGGTATGTTCTCCGCATGGGAGGATGTATTCCTGCCTTGCGCCCAATGACTCCAGGTAGGCTCTGGACCCACCGCGACCCTGAACTGGATAAGCGCTTACAGATAATAAATGAATGAATGAATGATGCCTTGTGGTGATTGTGTCTCCTCCTTCAACATCCACAACTGAGGTGCCCTTCAGCAAGGCGCATAATCCCAAATTACTTCTCAATGTTGCTGACTGCTAAGTGTGCTCACTGCTCCTAGTGTGTGTTTGTCTGTAAGTATGTACAGTATGTGTCTGTGTTCACTGCCACGGATGGAATAACTCTTTTGGGACTATTTCGTAGTACATTTTAAAATGTAAATAAAGAATGTATCTCAGGAGGGACTGCTGATCTGTAATGTCTAAACGAACCGCTTGGTGTCAGTGCTGTGTCATTAACTAACCCTGTAAATTGTACTGATTTTTAGTCGTAGTTAAACAATACGTCATACACATATAAAAGCACAATTCCTGACGTAAAATCTCAAGAGCTCAATAACTAAGGTGAAACCTCATAAATTATTTCAGCTTCTAGCATAAATTTAAATCTATTAGGCTTTAATTTCCTCTTGGTCTAAGGGTTCTAGGGTTGTGAAGTGTGGTGTGTTCTCCATGTCTGTGTGGAGTTACCTCCAACGGTCCAGAAACATGGTGCTAGGTTTATTACCTTTTCCAAAGTGTCCATTGCCAGGACTGAATGTGTGAGTTTGTGGTGCCCTGTAATGGACTGGAGCCCCATCCAGGGTGTGCTACATTGACTACAGACAATAAATAGATGATACAGAAGGTACAAATCCATCCAAATCCTTTATAATCTATTAGAAACTGATTATAGTCTCTACCATCCATCACTAATTACTGTACACTCCTTTTAATCTAATGAGATTATTCAAGTAGTGTTGAAATCCAGGTTTTGCTATTTTCTCTCTTGTACATTTCACTGAAGCAGCCAAAGAAATGGTACAAGTAGGTAGCATGAAATACACGAGATTATGAGACATAAAATGTAAGAATTGCTGTTTTCAAATCCTTTAAAAAGAATAAAAAAATATCATTACCGGATAATGGCACATGAATGGCACCACCAAGTCATTTTTAGTGGGAAACTTGATAATAATTAATTGTCTGTAACTGCTTATCCAGTTCATGGTAGCAGTGGGTCTGCAGCCTACCTAGAATCACTGTGCACAAGATGGAAACACACCCAGAGCAGGGCTTAACACACTACCCCAGGACCCTGGAGCTGTGTGACTACCTGTTGCACCACTGTGCTGACCTAACTTAAAAATTATTATATATATAATATGTCAATATACTTATATACAAATATTGCACTTTTAACATACCCAAGGGCACATTACAATTAAGTATTAGAAAAAAAACAAACAGCATTTTCATTGATTTTTTTTTTAATGGATGTTCAATGATATTGTTTCCTGATCAAAAGTCATTTGAATGCATTTCTTGTCATAGAGTATAATTAGGAACTTCCAAGCAATACTTGAATATAAAAAATGATAGCTTTGTATTCGCCAGCATAACATATCTGAGTTATTGTACTCCTTCAAACATGTTGGGATGACAGTGTACACATGTCAGGAAGCACAGAATCACCTTCACTCACCCGCTTGGAATTATTCATTCATATATTGTCTGTAACCCGGAATCACTGGAAGCAAGATGGAAACACACCCTGGAGGGGGTGCCAGTCCTTGGCGGGGCGATACACACTGACACTTATAGACACTGTTTTTCAGTCGCCAATTCACCTAACAATCTGGGTTTTTGGACTGTGTGTGGAAACTGGAGCGCCCAGAGGAAACCCACATTGACACAGAGAGAACACACCGTACTCCTCACAGACAGTCACCCAGAGCAGGGCTCGAACCCACAACCACAGGAACCTGGAGCTGTGTGAGAGTGACCTGCTGCGCCACAGTGCTGCCCAAGCTTGGAATTGGCAATGGCTAAAAATATGATGATCGCTGGTTCAATTCTTTCATCCATCTAAAACTGGGTGTACAAGAAAGCACAATTGGCCTTGCTCTCTGGATGAGTAGGATGCCCCCCTTCCCTCCATCGTGTGGCTGACAATGGGAAATCTCTTCCATCTCATGGGGACATGGGGAAATCTCTTGCTCTTCCAGCAAGTTCAGATGTCCGGTGGCAGTAGTTCAGAATGAGGTGGTAGATGGCTTCTCATGTGCTTTTACTTTCAACCTCCCAGGTTTGTGGCATTCTTTTTGACTGGTGGAGTCCTAGCTAAGTGTTGAGTAGGTGTTTTCTCCCCAAGTTTAAAGCAAGCCAATGTCAGGATCGTAAAGATAATTCTTTACACACATCTCATGCATTAAACAATGTAAGCAACAGAATTTTTTTAGAAATGAATTCTAATAATTACTGGAAGCATAGAATCTAACACTGGAGCAACGTATTTAGGCAATGTTTAAAAAAGGCCTGTTGATCACTCATGTGGATCATGTTTTATTTATTTAGTACTGTAACTTATCTGAACTTTAATGTGCTTTAGGACAATGCCCTCTATCCCCATTTCAACTCTTGTACTGAAGGAGAACCTGAGAATGGATTGAGGCTGAATCATTGTGGTTTGAAGGTGCAAGTGTCCAGAGGTGTCCTCTGTCTGGAAAAAAAACCTGCAAGAGTGAGAACAAGAATGGAGGTGGAGTACAGAGTGGCGAGGTGATAAATATTTCATGTGCTCCTCTGTGTGCCCTCGACCCAGTGTTGTAATATTGATGTGGTCCAGGGGTCCTATAGGCTATGCTCTTAGCCCTGATGCACACGCACACACACACACACACACACACACACACACACACATCAACAGATGCAGACACAAACACACTGAAGGCTATGTTTGTGGTCATACACGACAACACCTGAGATACTGTGATTGCCAAGGACAGTAATGTTGTAAGAGATGTCATATCATCCTCATGCTGGGTGTCATAAGTTGGGTAGTGGGTGGAAGGGGTTACTAACTACTATGTTAATGAAAATACTATGGTGGCGCAGCAGGTAGTGTCGCAGTCACATGGCTCCAGGGACCTGAAGGTTGTGGATTCAAGCTCCACTCTGGGTGACTATGTGTGAGAAGTTTGGTATGTTCTCCTTGTGTCTGCGTGGGTTTCCTCCATGTGTTCTGGTTTCCTCCCACGGTCCAAAATCACACGTTGGTAGGTGGATTGGTGACTCAAAAGTGTCTGTAGGTGTGAGCGTGTGTCGCCATGTGAAGGACTGGCGCGTGTTCCTGCCTTGCACCCAGTGATTCCGGGTGGGCTCTGGACCCACCGCGACCCTGAACTGGATAAGCAGTCACAATGAATGAATGAAAATACCATAATCTTAAAAAGGCTACATATGAAGTGAAAGGTTAAATTGAAAAGATGTTTACAAATCACAGAAAATGTTGAAGTATGAAAATACATCATTGGAACAGAGTCTTAACAAAATAACTAGGAAGACACCATGGGCTCCAGTCCATCACAGGGCTTTACTCACCCACCCAGTCACTCACTCAATCACACCTGTGGAACCTTTCACCCAGCCAGTCACCATGTGTTTTTGGAAAATTGAATCACCATATTATTTACATCTTTTCCATGATAAATGTAGAATATTAATGTAGTATATTAACAGCTCTCTTATTGTTAATATACTTTACTCAAGGAACAAACCACTATTAAATCCAATTCTACTGTAGGCCTAATCCTACAATGCGTTTTGTCTTTTGTTTCTGTCTTCATCTGTGCTAAACTCCTCTAAACCCACAGAGCTCCAGGATACTGGGCCTCAAAGCAGCTTTTGGTTTCATGGTTTTATTGCAGCACTTAACCCTGCTCACAGGAGGAGACAGAGTTCTAAAAGAAGGTTTATTAACTCTGCACAGCCATGAGGACATTTACAGGAGGAAGCAGAGAGCAGGGATTATAGCAGAGTTTACTCATCAGACCATATGATTTATCGCAGGTGTCATAAAGACGACCTGTATACTGTAATATTGTCCATAATGTCCATAATGTGCTGTAATACAATATAGTTACAGTAGGTCAGTACAAACTAGAAAGCTGTAGCAGCTTCGTTTTCTTTTTTTATGTTCCTAATTTTTCTATCATCAGAATGATATACAGGGATTACATACATTTAAGGACATTTTGCAAACACCTTTTTGATTTAATGCCACTGTACATTTGATGTGTTACCTAAAGCCTCTGGCTCTTTCACCGGTTTCTTTGTTGGTGTTTGTGGTTTCATCTAAATATATTTGTCAACGTTAGTTTAGCCCATGGATTTTGGTGCTGTTTCCTGAATTATATAGTTTGTGTCATCAAAATCTTTTAGACGTGAAGAACCTCATGGAACTGGCTTGTAACTCCTTCTCTGACTTCCTCATTGACTCACTTTTATTAATTCATTCAATATCTGCTTATATGGCGCCTACACAGAATTGACATAAAAAAAAGTCACTGTCACAGCACTGTCACAGATAGACCCTTAAATTCAATCACAGGTGAAATAATTAACTCCTAATGTGTCATTTAGCTAATCAGAATCTTCTAAAAGGCTCAATTTCTGAAATCCTTCAAACTGTTTATAGTGTCTATCCACTTTTTGACCCAGTCAAAATCTGAATATTCTCATGTTACACATTTTAAAATGAGCCCTGATGTCATCAAATTTGATGTCGTTCTTTAAAAATACAAATCACTTAATCCCCTTTAGCATTGGCTCAAGGACCACCAGAGTGTGCTAACTTGTGGTCCATGGCCCAATGGTTGAGAAAAGCCTCTTCGGCAGAGAATACATTTCTGCAAACTGTAATGTAGATACTTTTTATTGTCTACATTAAATGTAGTGAGAAATTAAAAGAAAACAAATCCACAAAACAGTCCCTGTGCAAAAGTTCTGGCACGTTTTATATTTTATGTTAAACTCAGCAAATAACAGTAATTTCTTATTAAAACATTCCAAAAAGTGACAGGTAAAATGTGTTATTAAAGTTTATCTGACTGCGAGTTTTTCTTGAGAGTGAGAGAGTTCCAATCATAGAAGCATACAAGTAAAAGGAAAAGCCAGGTCATGTTCACAGCAGATCAGGACATTTTTTGTAATGTGGCTGAATAATGCAGAAACCTTGGCTTATTAGAATTTTTAAGCTCTCTGGGAGTTTTACAGAAAGGGCATGGACAGAGACACCCAATGCATCTCGTAGCACCTTTACAGATAAGAGAACACAAACACAGCATTACACCAGCTGTAACTCAGTCTTAACTTGCACTATGGAAAATACCTTCCTAAATATCTATAACAAAAAAAAAAATGCCATGAAATTACTTGACTCAACTGTATATATTATTTCCACATGTTTTGCATCAAATCAACCAAGTTTAAGGAATGAAGCCAGCCACTACTTCTTTTCAAACCAGTGGCGGATGCTGGTCTTTCAAGGAGGGGAAGCTCAATTTCGGCCTACATCATAAAATGTGTCGGTTTATTTATACGTAAATTCTACCCTCCGTTCCTTTTTAAGAAAATCTGTGACCCTGTCGTACCAACAAGGCGTCTTTTCCAGTGACTTGACTAGTGTCCTCTCAATGGCCAGCAGAGCTAGGCTGCTTAAACGGCCTTGGCCCATGTGAAGTGTGTCTGCCTGCGCTCCCACGGATCTTTACACCAAAGGATCGCTGATTCGCTCATTTTAGGGGAAGCTGAGCTTCCCTTGCAGTCTTACAGCAATCGCCACTGTTTCAAACTATTGCTAACAAAAGAAAACATTAGTAAGCTCAAAACTATTGGAGGAAAATGTTAATGGATCCGTTTTTAAATGTTATTTAACATATGCTAATGGTGTTCTATATATTTCCCAGAGTTGGATGGCTGATCACTATGGTATCATTGGGACTTGGGGAGCAAAGGTTGGCAAAGGTTTTTTCTAAATGCAGACAAAATGTGATCTGGATTTTCATGATGTTAATGATGTTTTTAAAAATCTGTATAATCTTTATACATGTAACTAGGGCCTGAGTGAGCACAGAACATTAGCTGTTGGTTTGACTAAATCATGCCCAGGAATAATCAGCCATCCAGACAATACACAGCACTGACATGATAACAAGAAGGTCAGTGTGTGGGCTTAGATGTTATTCTCAAGCTTGCACTGTTACTAAGGTTACTTTATATTATTTTAAACTCGCTGATATTATGTCTAAGTTGATGTGTAGGAGAATGTGACAGGAATAGAAGTGTATCACGAATGCATTGTTGAAGTGCATTTAAATTTGAGGCATCGTAATAAGTGCTATGCTGTCTATTTCAGTCTCATGATGTAACGTTAAAACACAAAACAACAACAATAATGATAATATTAAAATAAAACATATCTGAACCTGTATCTGTTTTTGAGGTTGTGTTTGGGGATAGGATCGGAACTGAAAATAATTGGGTCGGCCCGTCGCTAACTTCTCTCATTGTGTGATAGATAGGCCTTGACTAATACACTAATCCTTGTGGATGATGCTATGTGTATGATAACAATTAAGGGGCATTTATAGTCTTATAGAAATTAAAATGAGCTCTAAATGTTTTAATCCAAATTATGTGTTGCTTACTTGTTTTGACATTAATGGCCGTAATAGTCACAGTTCACTACGGCTTATTTTGACACCATAATATGGAAGTTGGAAAAGGATCTTTTGGTCTGCAGAAGTTCAAACACACACATACTCTGTGATGAGACCGATGAGACACACAGAGACTCCCTGCTGACAGTAGTCTTGACAACGACTCAAAGCATACTCCCAGCAGACCCTCCTGTCCTCTACATACACTCATTAACTTCATCATCATCTTCATCACTGCACATGTGCATGAGAGAGAAAGCGAGAGACCCCAGATAAGCTGCTAACCTTTCATTACCATCATCATTATAGTACTGAGACACAAATGCACTAAATTACAGCTTCAGTTTCTTCTCTCTTCTATTAAATACTCACACTCTGCCAGCAAAGTCACCCTTTAAACATTTTTTTACCATTTCATCTTCCTACATTTTGCCAAAATGTATTTAGTTTTGTTAAATAAAATAAAAATTAGTTTTATTTTATTTAAAATATAAAAAGATGAAGTTTTGAATGCTGTGATGTTAGATGGTGCATTGCATAGAAGCATACCAACATATTAGAAGTGGAGTGTTCATATTCTTCACAGTCTACATTTCACTGGCTATTAATCACTGAATATTTACACCTTGTAAGACAGATTTCATCTTCCATAAACAAAAGAATCAAAAACAATAAAACAAACACAACATAGCAAATAAAGACAAGTCCGGTCTTTAGGAGATACCAAAAAGGGCAGTAGCAATGATTTGCAGTTTCATATGATCTTTTTCATATAATAAAACCTGCAGCTTTATCTTGGCATGGTCCACTTTGTTGAGTGAGGTTATTTGTTTTCAAAGCAATTCAGACCTCCCAAAAGCCTTTTCACCTCACATTGCTCACTAGCAGCTCAGTAACAACATTTATACATATGGTGCTTTTCCACTGCATGGAAACTACATGACTTGGAACGGCTATTTTGCTTTTCCACTGCCCAAATCTGGCACCAGCTCCCTGGAACCGGATAGGTTTTCAGTCCCAGCTCCCCCGGAGTTCCCACCGTGCCGAATAGGTACTAAATGGTGACGAGTAAACCCCGCAGAGCACTGTTTGACCAGAGTCTTGTCAATCAACATGAAATGCAGAGCTCATTCAAATCCAGCACAAACGGTCACTTGTAAAGGCTCTTAGGTTATTGCAGCCTTCATATTTATTTTTATCGGACTCACAACGGCAGCTCGTAAAATTACCTCGAGGTGTTTTGAAGAGGTTTATATGCTTTTTGGGCCGATGGCGGACGAAAATTTCCAATGAAAGCCGAACGTTTAACAAGTAACAACTGATCTGTGAGAACTGGGGCACGGAGCTGTGTTTAATCAAAAAAACAAAAACAACATGTGATTACACGATGAATAAACTGTGGCTAACTTTACCGCTGCTGTTGTTGTGGTTTTCAAAGACAGCGATTCCTGTAAGACATGGGGTTTTACGATGTCACAGGCTCCATTTTGCTGGAGCACACTGACAATGGAAAAGTGACAAGCTTTAAGCGTGCCGAGTCGTGCAGAGCTGGACCAATGCGATGGAAAAGCACCAATAGGCTGTTTAATTTTGTAGCACTTCTGTCTGTTTACTTTCACGCAGTTAGCAGCCTTCTTGAATTTAGAGTGACTTTCTATGTAAATAAACTTAACTAAAGCAATATCCTCATCTCGTTTCATGATTTTCAAAGCCAAGACAATTTGTTTTTTACTCATTTAATGACACCAGGGCTTTATAAACACATTACACTGATTTTGAGGTTGCAAATGTTGAGGAAACATATTCTGTATTTTAAAAAAAGTCTTTTTTGATTATAATATGTTCTCTTTAACATTGATTCCAGCCATTTTAAAACCAATATCCATATGCAGATCATCTATATTCCTCTCATTACCATATGTTAAGAGAATTGTCTCTCTCTCTCTCTCTCTCTCTCTCTCTCGCTCTCTCTCTCTGGACCAATGCGGTGGAAAAGTGCCAATAGATCTTTTGTAATTCTTTCATCCTAATCAGGGTTGTGCTGTTTCAGAAGCCTACCTGGAATCACAGGACACAAAGCTGGAGTGTCAAAGTCTTGGCTAATCTGATAGCATGAGTTATGAGGAAAAATATTTGTATCTGAGACTATTTCAATTCAGCAGGTGGAATGACCACCGGGGTCATTCATTTTTATAGCCATGTTTTCATGGCTAGAGGGTACAATGTCTGCTGATAAACACTGGAAACATTCTCTCGTCCCTATGCTTGATCAGGACCTGTGGAACAAATAGAGGTCCCGACCCAGATGGCCCCCTACAAATCACCTGCACCACATGCAGGTTTATTTACTTTCTGATTTATTTGCATTGAATAGCTGTGTGGGAATGGCCTGCAGGGGACAGAGGGGTAAATTGATGTTGTTTGAGGGTCATGGTGTTGTTGTGAAAGGAGACCAAGGCCAAATATATTTCTCCAGGAGGGGCAAAGAATTACTGTATATTGTATACAATGCACGAGAGAGCACTGAGCATGAAGGTAATACTAATAAATTAATGACATTCTAATTTCACTAGCCCTGTAGCAACTCTCTCTCTCTCTCTCTCTCTCTCTCTCTCTGTCTCTCTCTCTGTCTCATATCCATAAGGCCTAGTGTTGTTGAGGTCGTGATTAATGAGAAATGAGCCCAGAGCTTACACTCCAGACTCCCTGAGCTAATCTTTAAGGGTGGTGTTTGTCACACACGTATGTTTCTTTATCACATCCTGACTCTAACACACACACACACAGATTTTAGTTGCAAGAGGCTTATAGGGTTCTTGGGGATTTTACAGCTCCTTTGAAGAGAGGCAGTTTTTAAGGGGGCGATGCATTAACATGTTAACATAGATGATAATATTCACACTAATAAAACAAACCATGGAAGTGATCTGGGAGCTAGAAAGGTGCTATATAAGTGTAACTATAAATACATAAATAAATCTGTTTCTGTGTCATAGAAATTAAGACATTACTTATATAGCATTTTGTGATAATGTAAGGTGTGAGCTTTATCTACAGTGGCCCATTGTGCGCATTGAAGAGCACAAATCAGAACAGATTTCTTTTTTAACTGTAAGAGCTTGCTTTACTATGTAAACACTAGAGGAAATGCAGTATGACTTTCAATACATTGTCCATCCCCTGTGCATAAGTCATAAAAAATATATACAGTGTAAAGTGCACACATTATTTTGCTAGTGTCATAGCCCTTGATGAAATTATTGTCCCATCCAAATGGCCACTCAACACATACATTTTTCAGTATTTATTGCATCCACCCTTATTTTTCTGCACCTCCAAAGCTCAGTCTTAGAAGCGGGTTTCATCTTCGATTTTTCCTGATCAAAGTAATAGTAAAAATGTGGATCTGGAATGGTCAGTCCATTGCTTTAAGAAAACCAGCAACGTATTTATCTGATTTACTAATTTCTTTGTGTCAATTTACCTTTACAACAGCTACAGATTAACAGTATTTTTTTTAAGGGTGGGAAAAAGATGTATTTTTCACACCTGAAACAAGAGCATTTATTCATTCATTGTCTGTAATCGCTTATCCAGTTCAGGGTCCCGGTGGTCATTGAAAAATAAAATTTTATCTCCCACATATGTAGAATACTGTAAGCTGTTAGCTAGGAGACTTGATCTGGGTTGAGTTTGTATTATATTTTATATGGAAACAACAGTATGCCCTATAAACTGTATGAGGGAGGTTAGTAGGTTAGTTTGGTTAACAGTGACCTTTTGCATTACAATGCAAAGCATTAATATCATAGTTTTAAATAATCCCTGAGTGTTATCTAACTACTCAGCCCATGAAGACAATGCCTACAATTCGGGAGACCTGCAGTCTTCTCTGGTTTGTTTACATTCAGAGGCTCCATCTATATCTTTTAAGGTGGGTTTATATGTTTGAGGAGAAAATATGCAGGTTTGTAGGTGGCTGAGTTTAGGCTGTTTAGTTTTGTAGCACTTCTGTTTGTTTACTTTCATGCAGTTAGTAGCCTTCTGAATTTAGAATGAGTTCCTATGTAAATAAACTTAAATAAAGCAATATTCTCATCTCTTTTCATGATTTTCAATGCCAAGACAATTTGTTTTTTACTCATTTAATGACACCGGGGCTTTGTAAACACATTACACTGATTTTGAGCACACAAGCGGTTTGGCGAGGTAGCAAATGATTCTCTTTAACATTGATTCCAGCCATTTTAAAACCAATATCCATATGCAGATCATCTACATTCCTCTCATTACCATATGTTAAGAGAATTCTCTCTCTCTCTCTCTCTCTCTCTCTCTCTCTCTCTCTCTCTGCCCTCTCTCCTCTCTCTGACTAACACACACAGAGAGAGAGAGAGAGAGAGAGAGAGAGAGAGAGAGAGAGACATCCTCTCCTCAGTGGACTTGTGCTGATGTGTCTTGGGTTCTCTTGCCTCTGGGTGCTCCAGAATGACGTACACAAGAGGTCTAGAGTCTGCAGTGTGAAAAGCCACAAAACACACAGGTGACACAGAGGAAGAGGAAAGAGAGAAAATTCACACTATTCCTGAAAACAATACTTAGGTAATTTTGACAATTTTTGGAATTTTCCTAGACAATTGATGCCACAGACACTCATTACACAGTAATAACAGATACAATAGCACGCGTGTGTTCATTTCTGAACAAAGGTTTGAAAAAAGGGAGCAGCCTGAGGGGGTTTCCAGATTGAGGTGACGGCGTCGGTACTGAGGTAATTGTCCACCATTCCCGTTGCGTCCATATCACCTACCCCACTCTCAGAGAGAGCTAACCCAAGCACGTCTCCACACAAATGACTTCTTTTCTCCTGAGGATTAGGCCAGAGAGACCAGAGTGACACAAAAACCTGGCATGTAATTAGTTAGCAACAGAATGGCTGATAGACTCTTCAGTCCCAGACCAAAACACACTGTCTCTACCTCATTCGGCACATATCCCAAAAGTTCGTGTAGATATCCCTTATACTGAGTACAGCTTGTACAATCTCCATAGAAAAGAACGAAATGAAGTAGAACATCTGTGCATGAGCTCCCATTAAAGATCCTGTGGACTCATGGGGTTGTTGGAGAAGTTTTTGGGAATAAATTACACAAAGTCTCAAGCTTGAGAGGAGAAAGAGTCTCATTTATTGGAAGACAGAGATGTTTCTGGGTCACCATCCAGCACTGAGATGTGGAGCATTTGAGGGATGTGCCTGAACAGTACCTGACCTCACAAATGTTCCTATCTCTGAATCTATTAAACTTCTTATAGCAAGTACAGCCATTACAGATGAACATTAGTACTAGCTGCAGAAAAGGGAGACAACTCTAATATTAAAACCCATCATTTTAGAAATAAACATTGAATGAGCATGTGTCTACAGATCATTGGCCACATGGTGTAACAACTTTCTAATCCGAAACTGCCTTCTAGCAATGCTACTTTAACTGGTTCTTAAGCTCTATGACAACTTTGCCACTTTTTTCGAGTCACATCATCTGGCAGGATTCAAGAAGAATCTCTGACTGAGTGAAACTTCAAAGTTCATTGACATAATTGACTCTATGACTCACAGATTGAGTCACTCAGTGACTTGGCGACTCCCAGACTGATTGACTGACTGGATGGCTGTCTTAAAGACTTATTGACTGACTGACTCATTAACTCACTGGCTGCCAGATTCCAGACCGATGAAACAAGCATGCTTGATGTTTCAAAGGACATCAAAGTGCATCAGGTGCCATACTCTGTGTGTGTGTGTGTGTGTGTGTGCTATAATATCAGCAGTAGTACATGTTTGGTGTTCTCCCAGTGATCATTTATAATAATCATAGACAGGGTAGCTACCTGTAAGATTGGATCACACTCAAGACTGAGATTTATTGACATTAGCTTGCTGTCAGTTTTCCATTCCCTGGCTAAACTGGGCTTGCCTGGTCTTGCTTGGGGTAGGTGTGATGATGGGTAAAATTTGGTTTACCTACGTTATAATGTCACACTAAGAGCATAATTGCTTCCTTTGATGTAAATCCACAGCCAAACAGGAAATCTTCCATGCTGAGGAGGCCCCTTGGTATTTACTTTCCTTTCTTTACTCAGAAGTTAGCTCATAAGATGCAGAACACAGCACCATTAGCTCAAGTCTCGGATCATTGTCTATTGATTGCATTGGAGCATTTTTTTCAGTTTGGGTGCCAGGGCTTCTGTTCAACTGCCTGCAACGCTGTGCAATAACACACTCAGCATGGAAGTGGAGGTCTCTTAGCGACAGATCTCTTAGCGGGCAGGTTCACAAACACAAAGCCTCGACTCCTCGCAGCCTGGGTTCTGGAACCCCAGCTGCCGGGCCAGCAGTAATTAGGCCCTGCGCTACTTCGCCTTGATTGAGTTGATGCATCAATAGCTAATGAACTATCCTAAAAACAATTAGCTCCAAACGCTAAAGTAAACCATATGGTTCAGGAACCAAAGACAAAGCGGCACTTGAGATGGACAGAGCTGGCCAAATGGTGTGAAGGTCTTTGCTAGGTTCTCCTAGCTTTTGTTTCAAATGGAAAAGGCAGGGATTAATTTGATTTCATTGCCCATTCACGAAGGGCTAAACCAGACACTGAGAGACTCTAGATAATGTCTCCTTGAGAGACTCCAGCAATGAAAGCCTTCTTACGATCGTCCAGTGCACTGGGCAGTGCAGTGTCAGCAAAGATTTTACAACTGCTCCTCTAATGCACCAAGAGAGGCTTTCAAACAGGATGCTTTCTATTGCGCAATTCAGCCTAATGCAAATGTGTAATGCAAAATATATGGACATAAAGCTTTCCTATATCTGTCCTTATAACGATTCCTAACACAACAGTCTTTAAAGTCCCCTTTTATGTTTCTTGTGCACTTTATTTATGTGTCCCATAAATCTGCAGGGACATTAAAAGGACACATTCACTACAAAGCGCTTTATGTTTCAAACCTGTAATAAACACCATTAATCTCCACAATGACCGTCAATGACAAGCAAGCCGTTCGATGAGGAAAACTAACAAAAACAAATCTAACAAAGGCATCCAAACATGCTAAGCACACAAGCATTCCTTTTCAAAACCCACCTCCTTGACAGTTTATTGCAACAGTAAACATAGCAGGTAGGTGTATAATTTAATGTTCAGAAATATGAATAATAATATTAATAATAATAATAATACATTATATTTATATAGTGCTATATATGTTGTGATTGCAGGTAGGAGTGAGTTTGGCCCTGTGCAAAGCTCTAATGGATTGGCATAAGATATTTTACATCTTTTCATGTGTATAATAACAATTTAAAAAGTAAATATATATATATATATATACTGGTTTTAAGCTGCTTAAGGGTTCTCTTTAAATATGCACATGCCCAGAGCCTGTAAAATTGGTAAAAGTGGTAATTTTTCATCTTAATACTGTAGATTTCAGTATGAGCTGCATAAACAGACGGTTCTAAATGGGTTTTGTGATGTCACAAACAAGCCAAACTACTCTAATGGTTTTGGAAAATAGGAATTAAGATTGCAATAAGTGACTTTTGTTAGGTGCACAAACAAGGGCACTAGTGCAGAAAAGAAGCTAGTGAACCAAACCAATATTTTGGCTTTGGTGTTTGGTGAGGCTGACAGAGCCTTTATCCAGCATCACACAAACCATCCTTTTGAACACTGCTCTGCCCACATCAATCGCAATACACCAAGCACAACACACACAAACATATTAACAAAGACCAACAAGAACAACAAGAGCCAAAAAATCTCCAATATAACCCCTAAAATTATGAACACAAGGAGCCACTGTGCATGCTGGGAACTCCCCTGTGTCCAGTGTTCAGCAGCCATCAAACTATTTAGAAATATCCACCTCTGGATCTCTTGAATGCAAATCAGTGCAAGAGAATCAGGGAAGAGAATATTAATATGTAAGTCTTAAAAGTAGAGAACCAAAAACGGCCTGTTAAATTTAATGCAAAATGGCTTTGCTACATCAACCACACATTTGCTATAGATGTGGTATAATCTTAGGGAAAACTAGGATGTGGGCTCTTTAACACTCCTTAGAGAGGGTAGTGTGAGTGTGTGTGTGTGTGTGTGTGTAAATGGGTTATGTTAAAGGGAGTCATCTGTCAAATCTGAAATTATGGGGCAGGGTTTTGAGTGACTGTTGGTTAATGCATTAATGAATCATTTATGAGGAACTATATAACCCATTTCTAAAGTCACTTTTATGCATTTTTAATTCTCCCCAACATTCTACAATTAGAAATGTCTGACGTGATGAAAATGCTCTCGAGCTCGGTGGTTGAAATAAAGTAATTTCATGGCAAATTCACTTCAGAATTCCTAAGGCCATATAACCCAGATTCAGAGTTTTGAAGGAAAATAGCTGTGCCTCTAAAAGGATGGCCTTAATCACAACAGTAAATTCCCTCACACTTTCATCTTTGTTAGAGCAGAATAAAGGAGGCTCAGCATGTGACTTAAGTCAATGAAAAGAAATCTCTAAATGGTAAGGTTAATTCTGCAGCAGGAGATATACCAGGGTGAAAACTGAAATGACAAGCAGGGAGCTCAATTCTGGAGCGGCTTTGGCCTCTCAATACTGTCTCAATACTGTGTCAGCACTCTGCAGCTGCAGCCAAGATGGCTTTAAAGAAATCATAAGAGCTTTTTTTGTTTTCTTCTCTTTTTTTTCAGGAGCTCAAAAAAAAGCCCCTGTCTTTTTATTCCAGGCCTGAATCCTAGAAGCGGCCCACCCTCTGCGATTCTGGGGTTTGCCCCCTCCCGACACCCCTAAACCGAGCCATGGAGGAGAAACAAAAAGAAGCTTTAATGAAGCAAACAAGAAAAGAGCCTCCCCCTCTAAAAATGACAGTGATAAGCAGTTTGCTTGGAGCAATATTGGAAGAATAGTGAGCATAAAAAAAATCTGATTTTGTAGAAACAAAGAGGGAAAAACGAAGGGGAAAGCTGAGCAGAAAGAAAAGAATGAGCACAAAAATAGCAGAAAAGTTTGTGGGTCTTGGAGACTATGTTTATTGCTGGGTTTTTGTATGAGAGAATGAGAGAGAGAGAGAGAGAGAGAGAGAAAGAGAGAGAGAGAGAGAGAGAGAGAGAGAGAGAGAGAGAGAGAGAGAGAGAGAGGGGCAAACGAGACACACTCACAAACAAGACAGCTTCTGGATGTCCCAAAGGAAGAGAGTGTGCACCCCCCACAGAGCGCAGCAGCAGAGGGGCGCGGCAAACCCTCCACCCACCCCAACACACACTGTACACATGCACACACACACACACTGTACCCTTTACAACCACACCACAATCCCCGAAAGGAGAGAAGACAGTAAGAGAAAGATAAACAGACTGACAGTTTGATAGACTGACAGACAGGTAGGGAGGTAAAGAGACAGACAGCCAGGCAGTCAGAAAAACAGACGGATAGAAAATGACACATTGATGATAGCTAGATAAAATACTGGGCTAAAGTCTGACACTACCCTTCATTTATTTGATTTCCAGATAAACATGTCATTTAGTTCAAGCTACTCATGTTTCAGGGGACCTTTTGAAGGAGGCAAGGTATAATCTCACTGCATGAGAAAAGGGAACAAACTAATGATAAAAACCTGCATAATTTGGGTACATTATGTCTTTACTTGAAAAGTGATCATTTACTGCTATCATTAGAAAATCCTATTCCACAGACTTTCTACAAATTTGGGAATAAAAGACCAGTGAGTCCAGGGTGTAGGGAGAAGGATTAATTTAGTGGAATTCACAGTCTCACACAGTGTGATGCTCAATTTTTGTCAGCACACTTGTGTTACTCATAATAATTTAGTTTTCGTAGCGATTGCAACAATACTCATGATCAAAATGAGCGGCGTCTAGAAAGTGTCACTTCCTAGAACCATTATAAAATTGTCTGCAGATTATACATATATATACATAATAATGTTTGTGAGTCTGTATATTTTCATGAGTACAATACTAAAATAAATTTACCCTTACAGCGCTGAGATGAAGTAACCCCGCAATCCAAATGTGCTGTAGGGGGGATACATCTCTGCATTTCAACTCAGTAGGGGTTCTCTCCCTTTCAAACCCTTTTCACTAACACCCTCAGGTCTCTCTCTGTCTCTCACACACACACACACACACACTCCCCTTGGCTCACACACTATCTCTATTACCACTCTCTTCCTCAGTCTGGAGTAATTGTCCTGATGGCATAATCTGGTTGAAGTGCTGGAGAGGGGCTGTGTCACCTGCTGGACTTTAACGTGCTGATACGGGAGGACAGGCTCAAAGAGAAATTGAATTGATTATGATGAAAAGAACTATTTATTTTAGCTCTCCACCATTTGGCAAGAAGCTTGGGGTATTTACACACTTTACATAAAACCTCATCATTCTGTGAGAAGAGATTTGTTTTGTACTCAGTTGGTGCTATTCACTATGCACCGCTTATTTTTATTATTTTGTAAAAAATAAAACAAAAACAAAAAAAAAAACCCAAAAACTACAATATCAAATGCATTTTAGTCTTGCCGTGTAAAAAGGGCCACTTTTTATACACCACCCTTTCTTCCAACATAAGGGTTGTGCGCTGAGTGAACTACTGCATCTTAAATATTTATTTATTATTATGGGCCTGATTCTTGAAAAGTTTCTTTTCAGAGTGAAGTATTTGTAAAGATTTTTAGAGATGTGCAGTGCTAATACTCACATCTGACCGACAATGACCATAAAAACAAGCAGATAGCAAAGAGAACAATATGGCTTTTTAATTATTAATTGGTCTTTTTTGGATTGGAAGCAAAAGTAGTTAATTTACTCTTTTATTTTCAACCTCAGAAAGAGTTTTTAAACCATTTTCTATCCAGACTCTATCCTACTCCTGATAAAGCAGAACATTTATGGTTGTCCAATCTGAAAGTGCAGTCTGGACAGTGAGAGTGTTTAATAGGGAATCTACAGTGTGAGGAGATTAACACAGACAATGGACTGATGCAGTGTATTTTTGTGTGCTTTGTGCCAGCCATCTCTAAGTTATTCATGATTCCTGGGATTTTTTTTTCTGAGGCAAATATATTCACTCCCCAACCCCCCAAATCATCATCATGTAAAAAGACAAAAAAATAGAGTACGGAGATACAGAGAATGAAGGGTGCCTTGACAGAAGTTGATGCATGTGTGTGTGTGTGTGTGAGAGAGAGAGAGAGAGAGATGAAAAAGAAAGGAGAACAGAAAGTGTGTGACATAAGTACACTCTGTAATAGAAAGATACAGAGATGAGGACAAAGGGATAAAGAGAGAGAATGAAATAGATAAAGCACAAGAACAGAGACAGCTATATTCTCTAAAACCAGAAAGGAGAGAGAGAGAGAGAGAGAGAGAGAGAGAGAGAGAGAGAGAGAGAGAGAGAGAGAGCAGGGAGGGATTTCCCAGTGGCAGCAGGTTTGTGCTGTCTCTTTCCTTCTCACACTCAGACTGCGTGCAGCACACACACATGCACATATACACACACATACTCTCTCTCTCTCTCTCTCTCTCTCTCTCTCTCTCTCTCTCTCCCTGCAGATAAATGCTGAGAAAAAAGATCTGCTTTCACTTATACACACTGTCTTCCTCTGATACACACACACATACACACACACGGAGATACCTTCATTCATACACACATTCACACTCTCACTCTGAGTGGGAGCCAAGAAACGATTGAGAGACAGTGGGAGAGTGAGGGATAGAAAGCAATAGAGGAAAAGAAGAAACAGAGAAAGAGTAAGAGAAACGAGGAGGAGGGAGAGAGAGAAGTCAAAGGATGGACCTCAGGAGGAACTTGAACTAAACCCTCACAAGAGAGAAGAGGCAGACTTTGAGAGGAAGCTTCAGTGGAGACCAAACTCAAAGAATTCAGGTACTTTCTCTCTCTCTCTCTCTCTCTCTCTCTCTCTCTCTCTCTCTCACTTCAGTCCTATCTCTGTCAGTTGTATTGGTTTATTCGTCATGAAATACTCACAAACCTAAAAAAAGGCACCATTAGATCAAGTTCAGCTGTATATATTGTAACATTAAGTTGTATGGTGGTGGGTGTGTGATTGAGTAAAGTGAATGATGTGATCAGATATCTGTGGTAAGTCATTAATACATCTGGGATTCCCTGGTTAAAGGGCTTCTCCTCACCAGAGGCGACATGGGGGATCCAGCTGTGCTCAGCCAAATGGGTGAAGTGTGAATGAAGAGGTGTGTGTGTGTGTATTTTTGTGTGTTTGTATTGGTACATTCACAGAAAATTTTAAATCATGTGAAGATGAATTGACCATTAGAAAAGTCAAACATTCCCTGGACCACAAAACTTTTGCATTGACTTGTAAATAAAATCTGAAAATTAAAATTTATATTACATCTGAAATATTACCATTTTCATTAGATCAGGTCTCATTCTGTTCTTATGATATCAACAATTATACATTATGTTTTTCTTCTTCTTCTTCTTCTTCTTGTTCTTCTTCTTCTCATTATTATTATTATTATTACTTTGGTAGGATATTATTATTATTATTTCTGTTACACTATTACTTGCATATAAAATTAATTTCAAGCACATTAGTATTAAATGCAGATATATAATACACACATTGCTTTCTAAACATCATAAACCTCATGAAATATAAGCCTCGTGAAATGAATAATTTATAGAACATTTATATATACATATCACATATGAGCTCATTTTATGTATATTATAATGGCTTGCCTAATAATATGGCCTTTTTATATTATACCTGTTTAAATATCTAGATATCATTATGATGTCCAAATCATGTGTCTTCAAAATGGTAACTTTGCATGAGAAATGAAAAATCTTCTGAACCTTTAATGTAAAATTTCCATCATTTGCAGCATTATGCTGGTGTCTTCATCATGAGATTTCTACATAATGTAGAGGGCAGAAGGCCCTTTTAAATTATGTACAATAACAAAACACATAAAAACTTTACATAAATACAAATGGGACATTACATTATTCTTAAAGACACTACAGATCTGGGTGTGAGGGTTGGAATGGCAGATCAATTCTTCAGCGAGGTCAGGGGTTAGAGGAGGTAAACAGGTCAAAGTAAAGATATAACCAAAACTTCAGACTGTCAGCAAAACATATTAATCCATCCGTGACGTTTGGAGCATTTAGAATGTGAGGTCAAATAAGACATGTACTTAGAATGAAAGTGCATTTGAGGACGGTGTCAGGCCGCTATAATTCTGAGATATTGTTTGTGTGGTTTTTTTTTGTTTCTTGTTGGGGGAGGGGAGAGGGTGGTGTCTCATGAATGTACTAATAGTAAGTGATGCGGATTCTCAGACATGGATTAGGTTTAATCTTCTAAACTGCCGAACTACTGGTGAATCATCATCTGTTAATTCACCTCACTCCAGACTTAAACTTTATCTCACTCTGGAAACCTGGCTCTACCTGGGCTTGTTTAAGCTGTGACTGAAAAGGATGGTAGTTATGAACCACACACACACACACACACACACACACACACACACACACACACTTAAACAGCCTGTACATAGAGTGAAACAAAGGAAGAAGTGATTGGGAGAAAGGTAGAAAGAGAAAGAGTGAACAAACCTGATAAACAATAAATACAAGAGACAAAAGTAAAAAATAAAGAATAAAGGAGCTTGAGATAGAAAAAGAACAGAATGAGACTGTGAGGGAAAGATAAGCAAGGCAAAAGAAACATTGAAAGAGATAAGGAGTAGAGAGAGTGCAGGAAAAAAGGCAAAAAGAAGCAGTGAGAATAAGAGAGAATGACAAAAAAGCACAGGGAGAATGAGAAATAACGAGGACAAACAAAAAAAAACTGAGAGATAGAAGAACAGTGAGACAAAGACGATACACAGAACGTGAGGGAGATTCTAAATTCTGCACATTCTCAGCCTTCTGCAGGTCAGCTGTCAGGTTTATCTTATGGGAGTGAGCGAGAAAAACACAGAGAGACACGAATATTGAGCTTTTGTTTTCTTGTCTTAACGTTTGTAGCCCTGAATGACCTGTTTTAGGGGCAGTGCAGTGCATTATGGGAGACACGTCAGTACACTATGGGGCATTAGGGAGCAGGGGACGTAAATAATAAATATCATAATTTATGAGCGAGGAAGCTCTCCTTTACTGGAGCGCAATGAACCATATTTACTCAAGCAGGGGGAGGGGGGAGGGCTTGTCTTATTCAAATTTTTAAAGCGCAGGGTTCAGAGAGCAGCGCAGTAGGGGAGGATAAGTAAAAACACTTCATAGTGTCAGGATTAAGTGAGTCACAAGACTTCAGTGATCTGTCAGAGGATTTATTTTTACCATAATAACACAGTCTTGCACTTCTCTTAAATCCCCTTTTCCCGACACTGTCCGCAATATTTACCCAAACTGATGACTTAAAAGGACCAGTATAGGCTCAGCTATGAATCTTTAATCATCCAAGGTGAATTGTTCACTGCGCTGCACGCTATAAATAAACGGAATTCCATGTAATAATAATAAATACACATTCAATGTTTCTTGAATTTATATAATCCTGTAAAAATTAAAAGCTATGTGATTATAATAACAGCTGTATTTCATCGTACATGGCACTGAGCTGGAATGAATATAAAACAGTACAGTGGGCTACTTTGCTGAGATCATTTTTTCATTTTTTTTATTTTAGGCCCAGACAGCCGTAACATACAAAATATACATTTTTTAGGAAAGACCTGCTTTCAGTTTGTCAAAAAAGAAATAATAAACTGTAGACATCTTTTTTCTGCAGCTCCAAAATTCAGCCAAATTTCACAATCCAGAAATCCAAATCCAAAATGACAAAATGACACTGTCGTTTTCAGTTTCTAGCGTAAACATAATACATTTTTTATTTTGTAATTGCCTTTTCAGAGTAATGAACTTTCTTAAAGCGACACACCCTTTTGTTTTTACTTGTTTTCCTTTGACTTTTCTCTTTCTCTTGTGAATGAAATATCTTATATTCTACCTTATACCTATCTATCTATCTTACCTTCTATCTACTGAACACAGTATTGGCTGTATTTACTGGAAATCAAATAAATGGTGGGTGTTTTCTGGCTTTCAAACACCACTGCACATAAACCTATATGAATGTACATTATATTTAATGGAACATAATGAGCAATGATCACTGGTGCTGCTACAATAATAATCAGTTAAATTTTAAAAATGACATCACTTATATTAGCAACAAAACCAGCACAGGTTCCCTCACTGCAGCATTAGCATTGTTACACATTTGCATTTTTCTTTGTTATAATGAGGTAATTAGAGAGGGGAAAGATTCAAATTAATTAATGATTAACATGAAATGCCTCTGGACACTGGGTTAATGTGTCGAATGAATTTGATTTAGAAGTGAAATAGTGTTTCATCAATTATGGTACAGTACATTCAGAGTCTTTGTTGGAATTTTTTTTTCTGTCTCTTTGTTTGTTTCTGAAGCTTGTTCATTTGGCCATTGTTCACCTTCAATGAAGCAATACTCCAGTGGTTTTTAATCTACTCTCCTTTTGCCACATCTGCAGCACATGCTTTATTTACACATACGCTAATTTCCCAGAAACTCATCTGACTCAACTGCAGGCATGTGTAGAGACCCCATGTAATTAGTAAATGGGTCAACCATTGTGGACACAGGCGTTCAGTGGCACATCCATTGTTCGTATAATCACCACAGCATTAGCAAGAAAGGAATGGGACACTTTAAAGCAGCTGCACATGATCCTAAGGTCAACATGCTCAATTATATGCTCAATATAAACCCCCCTGAAACTGAACTGTGGCCCTATGGGAAGTATGTTTTGTGTAATAATGGAGCTCCATTAAGAACCTGGCTAGGAATGTTTTTTGTAGTGTTTTTTCTAGAACTAGATTCAATATCAGAACCTGACCTCACTAATGGTCTAATGTCTGAATGCAATCTAATATTCACAGAAATGTTCCCACATCTAGTCTAAAGCCTTCCTGGTGAGATATTAATAAACTGGATATTTCTTTTACAGAAATAGAAGCATCACTATGTAGATTCATTAAAATCCACATATAGAGTTAAAATGATAAAAAGTTGGACAGCTTTGACACCCGATCAATTGACAGATGGACTGACCCAGGGTGCCTCCCTCTCTCAGACTGGACACTGGACATGAGCTGTTGTTATGAGCATTATCCATATGTTGTCAGTGACAGTGTCAGTGACGGGGGGCTTCCAAAAAGCCCTGCTTGCTTTTGCACTAAACAAAATTTTAAATGAGGATCATTTAAAGGAAATTTCCAGTGTTCAAGTTAAACACAGAATAGCAATTTTAGCCTTTAGTATGTTAAATTATCACAGACAAGCATTTTGATGCCTTTCCCTATAATTAGAAAAGAGCAGGAGTTTCACTGATTCAAACCATGTTTAAAATAGATTCCAGTGGGCTTTAAATATTTTATAAATTACTAGATAACTGTATACGTTTTATTGTTTATTAATTGTATGCTGGGTGGCACGGTGGCGCAGCAGGTAGTGTCGCAGTCACACAGTCACTCCAGGGGCCTGGAGGTTGTGGGTTCGAATCCCGCTCCGGGTGACTGTCTGTGAGGAGTTGGTGTGTTGTCCGCGTGGGTTTCCTCCGGGTGCTCCGGTTTCCTCCCACAGTCCAAAAACACACGTTGCAGGTGGATTGGCGACTCGACAGTGTCCGTAGGTGTGAGTGAATGTGTGTGTGTCTGTGTTGCCCTGTGAAGGACTGGCGTCCCCTCCAGGGTGTATTCCCGCCTTGCGCCCAATGATTCCAGGTAGGCTCTGGACCCCCCGCGACCCTAAAATTGGATAAGCGGTTACAGATAATGGATGGATGGATAATTGTATGCTACAAGGTATGGCTGATAGAAGCTATAAATATATGTGAAACCTCATCCTGCTGATTGCATGATCATGCTATGGCATTTTTAATCTGTCCTTTGCTTTGTAAAATCATGAAGGAGTCCAAATATGTGTTGAAACATTGCTGCACCTTACACTGACATTGAAAGACTCAAAAACCAGCAAGCTTTGTCAGATGTGAACTTGTGCTGGCAGCAGAGGACAGTTTAAGGAGATCGAATTGTTTTTGATCTTTTTTAAGTTTAATTGTTATGTTACTTTCATGAAATGTCAGTTGTGGTAGATTGCTCTCGGTGTGTATGTTGCATTTAAATTTCTACTGCTAAACAACATTGTAAAGTACAGGATCTGTTTGAAAAAATCGTTTTAAACTGAGCTTACCAAAGTGAACTTTCCTACCTTCATTCAGTCATATTCTGTAACAGTTTAATCCTGTTCTACATTCATGGTGGGTCGCAAGCCTACCTGGAATCATTGGGTGTAAGTGGCTACCTGGTGCTCTATCCTGTGCTCTATCACCTGTGCTCTATCACACTCATCCCGTCACTCACACCTGTAGCTACAATTTGCATAGCCCATCCAGCTAACTACACGTTTTTCTGGATTGTAAGAGGAAACCACAATTAAAGACGGTTTTCAGAAATCCAATTCATTTTTCTCATCCAGAAATTGTGATAAGATCCGGAATTTCAAATTTGGGCATGACACAAAACTTCAGGGACTGCTTGACACAAGTGAAGCAACTCCCAGTTGGCTTCCATTAGAACTGTGTTTTGAATCACTGTTGTCTTTGATTACTGTATGCTACAGAGTCAGCAGAGAAAGATTAGTTTGAGAAACACTGGAGTTCTCCTTTAGGCAGATGGAACAGCACGAAGCCTCTGATTGAGCTGACCTTTTCTCCCTGACCTTGGTGAAGCATGTGAAGACGGTTGTTGTCGTCCTCCTGAGCATACCGGCTGATTATCTGTATGATACCAAGCCTGGAGACAGAGTGTGGAGGCAGACGTGAAGCCATTTTGGAGTCATAAGCATTCAGTCACAATCACGTCCCCCGCCACGAGCTTAATGTTCCGACACCGCACTTCTGATGGCCAGCCGAGAGGCTCCAGGCTGTATGGAGACGGGGGGTTTACACCAGGCCACTGCAGTCATTATAACCCACACAGATGCTATTTATGAAAAACAGTGCCCTCAGAAAACTCCAAACATTTTGTTTGTTTGCCTTTTAAAGATAGAAACACACTTGCTGTGCTGCAGGTTTGGTGTGTGCTTCCTAAACAAACGTGCGTTTACGTCTTTATAATCGTAAGTGTGTCTGTGTAGGTGTGTGTCTGTGTTGAACTCTGCTCGTTTTTTGGGTCATTAGTGCTGAAAGTCTCAGTCTGCGGTCCATTAAGATGACAAGCTACAGTACACTGACTGACCTCAGTGCCACAACACAGCACAATCTCACACGGCATAATAATACACAACAGCAGAATACAACACAGTACATTACAACAGAACACAACACTACACGGCACAGTACAATAGAACACAACATGGTATTGCAGAACATAACACGGCACAACTCGTCATAACAGAACAAACACAAAACAACTCAGCACAGTGCCACAGAGACATTCATTCATTCATTGTCTGTAACTGCTTATCCAGTTCAGGGTCGCAGTGAGTACGGCACCTCACAGCATAATGTAAATTTGTATATAAAAGTACAAAACACCTTAAGGCAACATGGCACAGCACAATATAATACAGTGCAACACATTACAACAAGCACTAGCAGGGCACTGCTCAACAGAATTTACATTCACCCCACAAATTCAATGCCTGCCAAAAAAAAAAAAAATCATCTCATTGCTGTGAAACAACATCACACACACATCAGCACACAGAGAGATGCAGTGTGCAGTTTCAACATGAATGGCTGACAAACTAGGACATTCTTGCTTGTATTTCAGACAGAAGAGAGAGTAAGTAATCTTGAATGAGAACCTCAGGGTTTTGCTTAATGACAAAGAAGCCAGTAAGCTGTTTTTCATGTTGTTTAATGGTGAGGGGATCTGAGGACAAAAGCAGCGATCTGGCACAGACAGCACACGGAAACACCAGAGGAGTCAGTGAGTGGAACCAAAGACATTAGCTGAGTGATTACAAACTTACTGACAAGACAACCTTGCACACACACACACACACACACACGCACAAACACAGATACACAAACACACATTACGCATGCAAAAAAAAATACAAACACACCTGCCTGAAGACTGACAGAGCTATTCATCTCTACTCTACACAAATCTTTCGGTGCTTGGCACTAATTGGCATTGCAGAGCGAGACTGAGAAACACTTGTTTCAGTGCTGATGGGTTCTCCCTCTCTGAATGTTCTTTTTATCAGATAGTTTCACTCCTGCAAAAGAGATGCTTGTTTTTTTTTTTTAAGTGTAACCCTGAAATATTTGAATAAAATACAGTAACTCAACAACTTTATTTTAAGCACTGTACAAGGCAGAATTGTGTTGATGTAACTAATAAAAAACCCAGTGTAAATTCTTTAGTTGCTCTATTTGAAATGATGATAGTGGTGATTATAATTATTATTATGATATTAACCCAAAATACCAGCTTTATATTATGAGAAATTCTGATGTTGAAAGGACCTATAGAAATAAATACCTCAAAGCGGTTAATATATTATATGTATATTTAAATAAAATATAGGTATAATATTAAATATATTTTTTATTCTGTGCTTTAATGATGTCACAAATCATTCCACTAAAATAAACATTTATTATGTCTTATTTTCAGCATTGCAGTTTTAAAGGCACACTAACAAATGCAGTGTGTTTAATAGTATGAGATGTAGAGTTTGAAATATATATATATATTTTAATGAATTGCAACACTTTTTGATGTATAAAAGATTCAACTCAAAATGTTCACCCAGTGTTAATGTAAATATTTTCCTGATGGTAATATATTAACAAAGTATAGTTATGTTATGGAATTTTACTGAATTTACAGTTTAATTCAATGTAAATAACAGTATGCTGTGCTTTTGATGTGACTATTTTGGTGGAAGTTACCTGTACACTATGATTCAAGGGAATGTGGCATTATCTGCCCCAGTTTTACACATCTGTCAGAAATCTAGACCGTGGGGGGCTGGGGGTGTTTCTGTCTGTCTTACACTGTGTATCTTTCACTGCTGCTCTCATAACAGGTTATAAAACGTCCTAACCAACATACAAATTTACATAATAAACACTAACCTGCAGGCTGTATTTCTCACGGATTGCACAATATTTCACTCCCACAATTATAGCTGAAGCATCAGACCATTATCATCAGTATGGGCTTCATTCATTTTACCTGTAACAAGACACAAACTATGGCATCATCTGCAAATATGGTGTTCAAAAAACCTCTAAACAGGCCCCCCACCCTCTCTCTCTCTCTCTCTCTCTCTCTCTCTCTCTCTCTCTCTCTCTCTCTCTCTCTCTCTCTCTCACTCTCGCTCTCGTGTGTGTGTGTGTGTGTGTGTGTGTGTGTGTGGCCCTGTGGAAAATAACCTCAGAGGAACACTTTCTAATGAATGGCTGGTTGTTAGAACACCTGATGTAATGTTAGGTTCTAATAGTTTGCTGGGAGAACAGAATCGCAAAAATCGCCTTAGTGCTCAACTTTTAATTACATGATTATAACCTCATATTAAAGGTGTCAAAACAATCAAGATTTTGTTGCTAGTTTGCTTCATTTTTCATGTTAATGTAAAGTTTTAATGCATAGTTTAATGTAGCATGATTTTCCCATACAGGAGGTTGATTTCATATTATTAAAAACAGGAAGTACAAGTGGTTTATCTGACAGTAAAAAATAGCTACCTAAAATAAAGAAATTAGGGCGGCATGGTGGCACAACAGGTAGTGCTGCAGTCACACAGCTCCAGGGACCTTGAGGTTGTGGGTTGTGGGTGACTGGGGAGTTTGGTGTGTTCTCCCCGTGTCCGCATAGGTTTCCTCCCACTGTCCAAAGCACATGTTGGTAGGTGGATTGGTGACTCAAAAGTGTCCGTAGGTTTGAGTGTGTGTGTGTCTCCCTGTGAAGGACTGGCGCCCCCTCCAGGGTGTGTTCCTGCCTTGCGCCCAGTGATTCCATGTAGGCTCTGGGCCCACCGCGACCCAGAACTGGATAAGAGGTTACAGACAATGAATGAATGAAAAAGATCTAGAGTTATTACATTATTTTATTAATGCAATTGAAATGTAATTCTGTAATTCCAGAGTTTTGCCTATTTTACTGTAGCACTATTCGGATAGGATTTGTTTTTACCTGTAGATGTGGAGTAAAATAATAATTACTGGAGTATCTCAGGGTTTTTCCATCCCATCCAAATAGACAGTAACTAACTTTCCTGAAGTGCAGGCTCCCATTTCTGGAAAGATTCCTGAGTCTTTTACCTACTGTAAATTGAGCAGTAAACCCCAGTTTATATTAGTCACGTCCAAACTGACATGTGGGTGAATATTCCATCATAACCTAGGGAAAACACATTTTTTGCTAGTTTTCTTGAGAATGGGGCTGTAGGAGGCACTTAATGATAAAAATATATATACCGTTACAAAATATAAGGCTAAACGTGGCTGCTGACGTCACCCCACATTTAAATCCACAAAGTGACCTAAAGCATCACTCAGTTAAGAGACGTTTCTGGTCATTGCAGATGCATTACCCTTTAAGTTACTATTAAATGGTTTATAATATCAGTTACAGTAACTGTGTGAAGGATTAGTAAAGTTATCTATTTTGAAGATTAAAGTAGTGACAAAAGTCAAAATACTCTAGTAGCCTGCTGTGTCAGATCAAAAATGTGTGACTGCAATCGAGTAGCCATCTCTGCTATTTTCACCAAGATTTCACATTCAGTGTGAATCCACCATAAACATTGCTGACACTTTGTCCAAATGGGGAACATGTATGAGAAAAGATCCATATAAAGTCACAACACATTTGTGCTATTGCTGCTAATTACTTTTACTGCTGAGGCTTAAAATAAGCACATCGCAGGTGGAACAAAACCTTGTATTTGCATTTTTGTACATTTTATAATATTTTGCCCGTGCCAGCTGTTCATCACACTGCATAGAAATTTCATGATGAACAGTCCTAAAGAAAAGGTCCAAACTTCAAAATTACTTGAAATAAAACATTTATGCATAGATCTTCTTTATAAGTAAAGAGTGTTTTTTTCCTTCTCCAGAAAACTTATCATTTAAGACATACAATGTTTTTGGCTGGCATTGCTGATATATGTCAACCTGGAGCTGATCTTTATTTCAGAGTGTGTCATGAGTTCAAGAAAGCTGAAACTGTGTTTGAATGTAAAAAAGCCAAAGCAACGTGTCCCTGATGTGGCCAACTTACTATTTGCCACATTTTCTTCTCCAAACATTGTGCAGCTATTCCCCTAAAGAAAAGACTAAAGGAGGTCAGTCTTCACACCCAGCACCAGTGAAGCAGTGAAGTTGCTGCTCATATCCAACACACCACTCCAACCTCCATCTGCCATTCGCGCCTATTTACTCACAAACCCCTGCTGAGAAACAGATTACATACAGACACGGACACGCTCCCCTCCAGACACTATTGACATTGTTCGCAATGTAGCAGCACAATACGGCAGACCCACTAACTACAGCTGCATAATTTGGACAACATATTAGCATTGCAGTAATATGAATACATTCTTCACTAATCCACACACAAATGCATTCTTAAGCAACCGGTGCTAGATTGAGAGTTTTTTAGAACATTCACAAATATTCATTTACCCTGCCAAGACACTTTAGAGTGAAACGTTTGAAAAAGGGTCTTTTTCAAAATGATTTGAATTTAGAGGAGGGCTAGCAATGCCAAACGATGTGTAACTTATTTAGGACTTTTTGTTCTATGACCCACAGGGTATTAGTTATTTTATTGGTTTTTTTTCACAACTTATATTCTGTTAGCTAAGGTTTGAACCACAGCATCATAAATCATGAGTTGCATTGCTGGTGCTATCTGAGGCCACAAGTCAAATAAAGCAAAAATGGCCTCACCCTGTGTGTGTGGGTGTGTGGGTATATGCCCCCCACACCCCCTCCCCTGGTGCCACTTTCACTCAGCATGATTCTAGCTAATGCAGATGTCCTTTAAGTAAAATCATGGAATTGAGCAGTTCAAGGGCTTTTGTTAACAACAGATTGAAATGAAGCGGGGCTGGTTTCATGCATTTTTGCTCCATTATATGGACATCTATATAACACTGGCAGAAATACTCGTCTAGAACTGTTATTCACAATAAAATGATTTGGATTTTTATTCTAAGAGACATTTTGGAAATATAAGAACTGGCAGCATTTTCAAATTGAGGTTATAAAATGTTTAGTATATGTATAAATAAAAATACATGTTGAGATTTTGATACGACAGTGACAACATGCATAGATAAACAGGCTCAAACACAGAGAGAGAGAGAGACATGCACAACAGAAAAAGTGCAGAGCACAGGCTAAATCTCCTCACCCCCTGCTGCTGGAGCCACATTGGAATGGTTTGCTTGTCACTGTGAGTTTGTGAAAGTGACAGTTTGATGGCTCCAGGGTCTTCAGCTGTCAGTTAAACTGAAGTGGAGTGGAAATATATGGCAGTATCACAGATTCTGACATACTGTTAGTATGCTAAATGCTGGTTCAGAGACATTTCACTGTAAAACCCACATGCGCACACACACACACACACACACACACACACACACACACACACACACACACACACACAAACACACAACTGTGCATCCTTTTGTCTTTTTGATTTTGTTCCCAGACAGTAGTCCTTCATGCCAGGGAGAGCAAATGATATAATCAATAGAAATGCAATAGAGAAATCAGTGCACAGTCAAGGCATGAAGGAGAAACAGTACTGATACCCTCACTCTTATCTCTCTCACTTCTCACACAGCCTCCAGTGAAAAATCCACTTACCCTTTACATTGTGACAATACAGTTGAGATGGTCCTAAATCAATTGACATCAACATGAAAATAACTTTATAACTTTAAGCAAAAGGTTTTTTTCTTCTCTTATATAGTTATTATTTTGTGAATTGTCTGAAGTGTCTGATCATCAGATAATGTGTGTTTATTTACTTCTCAGGTAGATGCCTATTCCCTTTCTGTAACTTTCATATTTTGGACATTTCAGTAGGAAGTGCACCTCTCTCTCATTCCCTCTTTCTGTGACTACTGTATACGCTGTACACACATCTCACCGTTATGCATCAGAATCTTATCATCAAACTGTGGCATCATCTGCAAATTTGGTGTTTAAGAAACATCTAAATAGCCCCCCCATCCCACCCAGAAGCTGTCTTGTTTGTGAGTGTGTCTCGTTTGCCTCCCTCTCTCTCTCTCTCTCTCTCTCTCTCTCTCTCTCTCTCTCTTTCTCTCTCAATCAATCCCTCTATTTACAGTACATACCTTTTTATCTCTTAGTGGCTGCTAACACAAGCATACCAGACAGACAGGCATGATTCCATGAAGGCAATATGCCAGTGATGATGCTCTTCATGTCAGCAGCCGCATTAATTAGAGTGTACCATCCACACACACACACACACACACACACACACACACACACCATCCTGTGGCACAAGATTGCCTTCCCCCAAACCTAAACCACCCAAAAACTCAACAGCACACCCCAAACACACACACACACACACACACACACACACACGAACATGCAGAGGGGAATTCTGAGCTCCTGATATGGTTGACCCAGATCTCCAAGCGTATATGAGCAGGGGGTGAGCCAGGGACAGAAAAAGAGACCAATAAGTTCAAACTCCATTTCCAGAAAAGTTTCCAAAAATGCAATAAAAACTCTGTAATTTGTTAATTTACTTGAAACTTTTAAATTTACTATGACAAGTCTATTTGTTAAATATAAGCAACTAAAAAAACTGATCCCTGCAGCACACCCAAATCAAACTTTAATCAAACCTTTTCATTGTTTGGGACCTGAAGGTATTAATTGTTGCTGATTTTCAAGGGGACATTTTACCCATTGTTGCTGTATACAAATTTTGAGTTCCAGTCAATGGTTGCAGCCCCATGCCATGTCACGGATTTCATAGGAAAAAGCTGTATGTCCTTTTCAAGTATGGCATGTAGCATCTGATGTCTGTCTGGTCACAGAAAACTTGTTTATCAGCATTATGTGACATGGTTTCTGCAGAAGCTCTGCCTTCAAATTATAGTTTTTAGTGATGAGCACAACATGGTGAAATGAGGCAGATCTGTGTGAACCTTGCAGAAAGGTGTTCAGATATGGACAATAAATTCCTGACCAATAGCAAACCTTTGGAGGCAATGGGGGAAAACACTTAGGTATCACAAGTATGCCTGAGGTATCATGAGGTAAATAAAGATTTGTTATTGGTTTCTTGTTCACTTGGTAACTCTGTTATATAGGTTACATTTTTCTTTTTTTTCTTTTTTTTGTTGTAGTTTTATGCCTCCCTATTTCTGCTTATGTCCTCCTCTTTTGGGTCATGAAAGTGAACACCTTATTGGGCACAATTGTCAGGCACATTTGGCCACGGTAAATGCAAAGATGTAAATGCAGTCTCGCACTGGGAATGCTCCATTTAAACTTCTTTGCCTCTGTCACACCTTGGTTTGAGTGCATTGCAGGCGTCATGTTCTATTGTTTTTTTATTTAAAAAATAAAATCAGGTTTGTCTGTGAAAACACTGAAAAAAAATTTTTGTACAATAATCAGCTCAATAAATCATTTAAGACCTTTAATAAAAGAGAGAGAAAGAACAAAAAAATGACCACAGAAAACATATATAATATATGAGAAAGAATGGATAGAGCAGGAAGAGAGAGTTAAAAGATAAACGAGAGAGAGAGAGAGAAAGTGAGAGAATGGGGGTCAGGGCAGTCTTTCATAAAGAGGCTAATTTAGAGCACAGCTGGTGTCTGTTTGTAAAATGCCTGCAGACTGAACACAGGATAGAGTGTGTGTGCGACAGGTTTTTTAAAAAAGAGACTTATCTACCACCCTCTTCTCTCTCTCTCTCTCTCTCTCTCTCTCTCTCGCTCTCCCCTCAGTGACTCCCTCTCTCTGCTCCAGTCATACGAGAGCAATTGGATCCCCACACGTGCTGTAATCCACATCCATTTCTTTTCACACACCTGGGTTTACAAACTAATATCTGTATATGTAGCGTGTCATTGTGTAAGTTCAGTCATTAAATGCAAATGCATTCATTCATTATCTGTAACCGCTTTTCCAGTTCAGGGTCCCGGTGGGTCTGGAGCCTACCCAGAATCACTGGGCGCAAGGCAAAAACACACCCTGGAGGGGGTGCCGGTCCTTTACAGGGCTACACACACACACACACACACACATTCTAATACATATACACCATTGCAAAATAAACTGACCCAAAATAGGAAAACAGAGTTTTAATAGTAATAACCATATGATTTGTATAGAATACTGCAGAACGGCTTGTTTACCACAATTAAAAATTGTATGGTATCACTTTAAAATAAGGCTACAAATAAAATGATTTATAAATTGTTTAAAAACAATGTTTATTTATTACATATATATTTATAACATATATTACCTATATGTTAATTAGGTGGTAAACACCATACAGGTCATTAATAATCATTTGTAACACAGAGATAGTAATGAAATCATTTTTGTCTAATAGGGAACCTGTCAGAAAACTTACTCAAAATGTCAATGTAAAGAATAAATTCAGACCTGAGAATGTGAATTTAGTTATTTCACATGTTAAGCTACGCCATTGCTCCGGTTTCCTCCCACAGTCCAAAAACACATGTTGGTAGGTGGATTGGCTACTCAAAAAGTGTCCGTAGGTGTGAGTGTGAGTGTGAATGTGTGTGTGTGTCTGTGTTGCCCTGTGAAGGACTGGCGCCCCCTCCAGGGTGTATTCCTGCCTTGCGCCCAATGATTCCAGGTAGGCTCTGGACCCACCGTGACCCTGAACTGGATACGTGCTTACAGATAATGAATGAATGAAAGAATGAAGTTATGCCATATTATTATTTGTGTATAAAAAGGCTGTTGGTTAATTCATTAAATGTTTAAACATATCAACACATATGTGATGAAGCTAATAGGCTTCATGTTGACTGATGGAAAAGGAAAAGTTAGTATTCTGCAAGATCTGAGGTTTAACAGTGTAGATGGATATAGGTTCACTATTTGGCAAAGAACAGGTCAGCATTGCCCTTTCTATCTATGTGTTATAACCCATTATTAATGACTATTAATGTATTAACAACATAATTAATAATTACTACTAAAGAGATTTGAAACTTTATTTTTAACTTTAAATTTATAATCCCTTATAAGTGTAGTCTTACTCTAAAGTTGTATTTTGCAAAGGTCGCTGAACTTGTGTTTTGTTCTAGTATGTATTTAGATTTAAATCCTACAGAAAGAATTTTGACTCACATTTAATACAAACTAAATAGAAAATACTTTTTATCTCAACTGATGCCAACAACGCTAAGTAGAACAATATTGACTTTTTTCCCTAAAAACTTTCTGCAAGCCTTTAACGTGTAAAGAAATCAAAGGGGAAAGCACTATGCTAAGTTTCTTTTATTAATCCTTGATCTTGTTAGCTGAAATCAGACCCTTTAGACTTATAATGTAATAGACTGGTTTTGCTGGGTGAGAGTACTAGCTGTTGCCATTTTAGACTTGCTCATTTTAGTTACAAATTGTGTTACAGAAAAGCTAGAAGTATCTGCCTTTAATCTTGATTTCATAAGTGTTGTCCTAATGTGAAAATGCCACAGCCCTCATGTCAGGGGCTGATCTATTTTTTTTTCTTTCTTTCTTTGATAGTGTGTGCTGCAATCTTCACATAAAGAAAAAAATAGCATAGTTCTGGGTAGTTTGTTTTACCAATGCCTTAAATAACAAAAAAAAAGATCAAAATAGTTGGGGCAGAGAGGACAGAGGACAAAGTCTCCAGGATTTAAAATCTGTAATGAACAATCGCTTATATATAATGACATAGACATGTTTCTACTGTGTGTGTGTGTGTGTGTGTGTTAGGTCTACAAAACCCCTGGAAACAGAGTTCAGTTACTGAGGTTGTTCAATGTCAGCAAACGAGTGGACTCTGGAGGTAGTATTTGTGTGTATGTGTGTATTGGGGGTGGGGTCGGGGTTATGATCATATTTCTGGTGACTCATGACATTCTGTTATTCATAGAAGAGGATTAAACTATTCAGTATGACCCTGTGAGTTAATGGAGAAATGTGGATCAGTGCTTGCTGCTGGCTGTGTGTTCTCTGCAGGGGACTGCGTGTGTGTGTATGTGTGTGTATATGTGTGTGTGTGTGTTTGTGTGTGTGTGTGTGTGTGTGTGTGTGTGTGTATGAGAGAGAGAGAGAGAGAGAGAGAGAGAGAGAGAGAGAGAGAGAGAGAGAGAGAGAGAGAGATCAGCTAAGGCTGAGGAAAAAGTGGCTTTCTGTATCCCTGGGTCTGTGGGTCTCTGATAAAGCCAAATACATATGAGGACACACACGCTTTTATGAAATAAGAATTTAATCTAGTATGATATGGTAGGTTCAGAATGTGCCATTCACTCTCAAGTCCCTGTAGTCCATATATGGAAACTGTTTTGAAGTCAATGTTTTTGTGATGTCACAAAAGCCAACAAATAAACATATAAGGCTAATAAGACCATCACATGCCTCAGGATGAGTCTCAGCCTTATGAGAGTGTTTATGTGTCACTCAGTCAGCAGAGAGGAGAAAGGCTTCTCATCTGTCACCTTTTTTTCAAGCTCTATTTACCAACGGAGCTGAGCCTGCTTCCATCTGCAAACCATCAAACTCATTCAGCATAATTAAGACTTTAATACAATGACAGAGTCAGCAGTGAGTGTGTAGTTGACATCACACTAGAGAATAAAGATGCATCTGCATGCTCAGAAAAAAAGGCTACATTAAATGGGTGTGTTGTGGATGGGGAACATACACTAAACATTCAGCTGGATACATACAGCTTTATAATGCATTGCCAGTAGAATGGGACTCTCAAGGGCAGATGCACATCAACCTAAATACACTATACCAAATGCCAAGCATGTGCTGGGGGCTATGAAGCACATCTCAGATTGTGCTGTGGAGCAGTGTAACTGTGTTCACAGGAGTGATGGAGCAGCAACCTTTGGTTAAGTTTGTTTGTGATCCAGAACTAATCATCCAGCATCGGTACTTGACCCTTCTACTATGTGTGTGGCTGAAAGTAATCAAATCCCATACAGCTTTGTTCCATGAAGGACAAACCCCCCACTGAAACTCTTGATTTTAGAAGGAGTATTGATGAAGGTTAATAAAATGTGTCAATATGCATCTCCCTACAAAGAAAGTGAATAATTTATGAATTAAATTCCAATCTAAGCTACAAACCTGAACTTTAATGCCATTGATTTGGGGCAGATGTTGCCTTTAGTTTAGAGAAGTGAGTTAGGGACTGGAGAGTAACTAAGGCGTCAAAATAGGTTCTAAAGATCTGAGAAGCAAAAAACACAATCCATAACCAATAAATTACATTCTGTAATTGAGAAAACTGTCATTAATAGTGAGAGTTATAAAAACAGGTTTGTAAACAGAATATTTCTGTAAATAATCGTCTATTTTGAGTTTAATATTCTTGAAAAATCAGTTTTCGCTTTCTTTCTACCTTTTCTCAGTTGCTCTTCACCGCCTCCAGAAGTTTCTCGCTTTTGACTTTTGATGGCAGTTTGTGTGTTCAGTATCACAGATGGGTTAAATGCAGGGAAGCAATTTCCCTAAGGGGATCAGTAAAGACGATCATCCATCTTTTTCTTGTTTTACCTTTAAATGTATCTGTACAGTGTTTTTTTTCTGACTGGGATTATATATATATAATATGCTATATATAACGGAAATGAAAATAACTGTATAATTATGCGCATGTGTTGGTTTTGTGTGTGTGTGTGTGTGTGTGTGTGTGTGTGTGTTTGTGTGCGTGTGCATGTTTGTGTTCAAGTGAGGTGAGGATAGGGAGAGCAGGCAAGGATACACTGTCATAGCAAAGGAGTCACAAGGGAGTCATGCACCCCACTTAAAACAAGACATCTGTTTTTGTACGCATACTTGCAATCATTTCAAACACACATCCACTGCTATTCTCTACATTCTGTGGTTGGAAGACCTGAGAAAAGAACATGTTGTGTTCATCTACTATTAAAAATACAATTAAGCAGTGGGAAATCTGGTGGAAGGAACTGGTTGCAGTTGCTCAGGTGGATGTGCACTCAAGGGCACAACACTAGTGTTTTAAGACAAGACTGTAACCTTCAGTTTCTAATAATATACAGACATCTATTCAGTCGTCTGTTTGTGTGCTGGCTTTGCCCACTGGAAAAAAAGTCATAAACATATGGAAAATATGATTGCACATTGTCAAATCACATTTTTACAATAGAATCACACATTTACATAAATAAATAAATAAATAAATAAATAAATAACTCATAGCACGGGCATGATGCAACTGTTTAAAGCACTGGCTCTTGTCATTGCTCAAATGTGCATTCCCTCTCCAGTGATGCTTCAGCAGTTGTCCAAGGCCAGAAGTCCAAGAGAGCACAACTGGCCTCCTTTTCTCTGTGTAGTAGGATGGTCCTTTCTCCCATTACTCAGCAGATTGCTAGCCAGTGAAATGATTTGTTAGCTAACATAACATTGTGCATGACAACTTTACCTGAAACCTATTGGTCTGGGCTGACATTTACAGCACATTCAACCAAAACTAAATCAAATAGCTGTTTTTCACAAAATCTCAAACATTCTGGTCAATATAAGCCAAGGTGAGATGATATTATGACAAGCTTAAATTGCCTAGAATTGCCTTCATTGCTTATAATATTTTCTTTACATTACCACAAAAACGGAATCACTGGTGTTAATATAAGCATTGTTTCGAGTGACCTACAGTCTTAAGACCATAGCTGTATCTTTACTCTAAGTCACTGAGGGTTATTCTGTTTTGTAGAATCCATAGACAAGCATTCTTTATATCTAGGAAATAGGGTAACTCAACTATCATAACATTCCTGACATTCAGTCACACACAGTCCACCACATGTAGCATAAAAAACATTTTAAAATGCCAGAAACAACTCTATTTAGAACAAATGTATTGCTGTAAGATTAAAGTGTCAGACAGCTCATCAGACAGCTGACTAAGGTCTGGGTCAGACATTATTAGACAGTCTAATGATGCATATCACAGATCCTGAATGGTGTGGCCACTCTTTTATTCACATTCATTACAAAAATACTCATTTAAATGAGACTATTCTCTGCATTTCCTTTTGGTCATTTAAAAACAATCATGTAGAGAGTATCAGGTGAAATTGGAATTAACAAGTTTATTAAAGTATCTCCTTGGCTTCAATAATACCTTAAAGTGGCCAATTTCCTGATCTGCAGAAGTTTTAATTTGACATAATAACAACTTTGGAAAACTTAGTCCAGTTCACGTATGGGCATTTGTAATGTCTGAAATCACTAGCTCAAGTTCACAGGCCATAGTCACTGATACTTCAGGTTAACAGTCTTCTAACTGGGGAATAAAGTGAGAGCCATTACTGCAGACAGCTCACTCTGTAATGACGGAAGTTGATGATGCTTGTAGCGTTAATGATGATGATGATGTTGAGCTGGAGCGCATGCGCTGAGGGGTTTCACGGCAACTCCCAGCAGTGCAATTATACAGCACGAGGAGGAGTCGCTTGTTTACATCACTTCTCTGCTCCAGACCAGAGAAGGAGGAAATTAATAACCCCAACTCAACAGGGAGGCAAGAAGATGTGGTTAAAGTAGCCTAAGCCTATACTATGTTACTTCAGTTTAAACAACAATTCCAAAAAATCATTTTCCTCACCAAAATATTGTAAACGATATTAATTAAAGTGTTTCGCAGTTTCTGAGCCGTCATTTGGACGGCTGTGTTTAAAATGGATTTGGTACTGAACTTTTGATACAGCCATGCTAAAAGGTGTCTGTATACTGACTGTTATTAGCACGAAAATAACTTAGCTATGTGGTGTTTTAGACATTTCATCAAATGAAACATAAAACAACAGCTGAACTTTCAGCAGCTGAAATTCCTGTTTTCAACATGTATGCGTAACTCGCCAGTTTAAATATAAACAAACGTTCAAAGCGTTTTAATGTGCATGCGAACTAGGAACTAGTGTTTAGAACGAATTTTATATCCAAAATTACCAATATACACCTTTTCTGAGTTTTATCTGGAATAGCAAAAATGCTATTGGTGCTGAAAGAGGGGCTGAATTTAACAAAAAAAAATGTCCAAATACACTCTGTGGAAAATACCTTTTTTTTTTTGGTTCAAATATGAAAGAAAAAAATCCACCGAAATGATGGGCTCATGTTCGTAAATGAGTAATTAGATCTGTTCAGGACCTGCAGCTTTTATTGTAATTCTTTTATTCCCCACATGAAGGCGACAGACAGAATTTTTCAGGAAATAGAAAGTGCAGGGGCTTCTGGGATTTCTGCAAGCCCAAGTGTTGTTTTCAGTATGAATGTTTAATGTGCTTCCTCTGGCGACGATTTAATAACAATGCTAATTAAATCACACAGAGAATAGTATTCCTATTGCGTACGGTTACACAGACTTATTTATCGCTTGGTTATTAACGCATAAAGGGAGTCTCTAAAAGGAATCATTTTTTTACTGTGAAATTTCGGTTGATTTATAGATGACCATTTAAATATAAACCGGACTGTAATGCAACAGTTTAACACATAAAATACTATATTGAATCAAACATAATTTAAGTCAGAGATACATTCAGATATTTTGTATCAAATTATTGGTGAAACACAGTTAATTATTTAAATTAACCCCAGTTCTGATTGGCTAGCCTATATTGTAATTTTTTCCAAAGAATATTCAAGGCTGAAGCAAGAAAAACTTTTTAGAATTCCTGCCACAGGCTGAATAAGTGGATACATGTAATTTCTTCTTCTTATTATTATTATTGTTATTATTATTTATACAACATTAAGATTTTTTAGCTTAGTTTTTGTATATGGTCTTCATGGATAAATGTGTAAATACCCTTTAAAATATAAAATTTATATAGAATACATCAAACATCAAATTTCCAAGAATCAAGGAATATTTCATTTTCCATGGTGTGTCCACACTCACGTTTTACTAGATATCTCATAATACCTTAATATCCTCTATTCATCTGAAACAAATTCCTGTTTAAACTAGCCTCTTGCCTACTTTTCTCCACAGATATCTACAGAGATCTGAATCAGTGACTGTAGACAGCTGTTGTATAGCAGTGTGTCCGTGCCCTCCGGCTGTGTGTGTGTCCCCTCCCTGCTAAGCATCTTTCAGTGAGCTACCCTTGACCTGACTGAAGTGTCGCCATGCTGTGGACTCTTCTGTTGGCTCTGATCCTGTTGCTGGTGCTCCAAGCCCAGCTGTGCATTTGCTTACGAGAGCTCAGATCTGTGGCCTTGTTGAACTCTGCAACTTCTGAGAGCCCAGCTCAGGCCCCGAATGCCACAACTTCACGCCGAATGCCAGGGGCCATCATCATTGGGGTCCGGAAAGGGGGCACCAGAGCTCTGCTGGAGATGCTCAACATTCACCCTGACATAGAAGTGGCCAAGGCTGAAGTCCACTACTTCAACCTGGATGAAAATTTCCGCAAGGGCTTGGACTGGTATCGTGCACAGATGCCCCTCACCTTGCCTGGGCAAGTGACAGTGGAAAAGACGCCTGGCTACTTCACAGCCCCTTTGGCTCCATCCAGGATGTGGTCAGCAAACCCTGCGGTTAAGCTTCTACTAATTGTCCGCGATCCTGCAGAGAGACTTGTGTCAGATTACACGCAGGTTCTACACAACCGGCTCCAGCAGATCAAGCCTTATCAGCCTCTAGAGGAGCTTCTTCTAAGGCATGGAAGGATCAACCCCAGCTACAAGGCTCTCCAGAGGAGCCTCTACCACCAGCACATGGCCAGGTGGCTGGAGTTCTTCCCCAGGAAGCAGATACACATTGTGGACGGAGAAGCCCTGATTCAAAACCCATTTCCTGAACTACAGAAAGCCGAGAAGTTTCTAGAACTTCCACCACGGATAATGCAAGACAACTTCTACTTCAATACCACCAAAGGTTTTTACTGCCTACTTTCTGAGGGGCATGACAAGTGCCTTGATGACTCCAAAGGGAGGCCGCATGCTCCGCTTAGTAATGAAGTGTTTCAAAAGCTCTGTCGGTACCTCTGGGTCCCCAATCAGATTTTCTTTAGGATGGTGGAGCGGACCTTTAAGTGGTGCTGATGAAAGGTGACATAATTGAACTGCAGAAAAGCTTTTATAACTGCAGATAAGAAGCGTCCATCTGGTCAAACCTAGTAGTTAACTGGCTGAGTACTAGTTTGTATAATAGCCTGTTCCTGCCTCAGATTTAAAAGTCCTTAAACAGAAAGAGCACACAGGATGAGGGCATCAGATTGCACCTAAAGAGCAAAAGTTCCTCCTGGTGTTGGTTGTGTGGAATTGCACTAATGACGAGTAAATTCAGAAGTGTGAACTCACTGTATGTATAAAATGTAAATGTGCTAAAGATTTAAAGCCTTCATTTTGCAAAGTGTATAAAAAATAAAGTAAATATGCAAACCTTCATTTGGCAAAATACTGTGAAAAAAAAATGCGGTAATTATTGGGACTGAATGTTTAGGTAATAGGGATTGTTAAACTCAATCCTAAAACTCAAATATTACCATTTTATCTTCTGTCCAATACAACAAATGGACATTCATCTGTGTGCTGAGCTGTTAAATGCAATGAAACATGCAATGAAAGTGACTAAATCTGTCACTTGAGGGGAATGCCTTTATGTGTGTATTAGACAATTGTATCCAAACTGTTGTGAAACAACGTTTCAGACATTTTTCAATTTCTTCAAACGTAATGCCATGTAAGAATTTTGGTGAAGGAGCCATCAGAGGCACTAATCTCTTCAGATATCTAGCTCCTCTTACCACCACTGTAAAAAAACAGGAAGTCTGTAGGTTTCTCTAAAAGACATTTCACATGGATGGTTTTGTCTGTACATTAATCATCAAATTATGTAGACATTTAGGAAAAACTTTTGTGAAATTCCCCTTTAACATCAACAATGTGGTGGCACTCAACTTAACCCCAACACAGATTTAGTCTTTAAATTGTGTGTATTATTTGTACCTTACAAATCTTTCAAAAGTTGTAAATAGCATGACTGTGAGCCATATACCTTCTAATTCAGTAGCTGTTTTTTTTTCATATTTGCTATTCATAATGCTCATAATTTTTACTTGAAATATTCTTTGAAATGTTTTGAATAGAAATTTCTATTTTTTAATAAAACCATTAGAATTAGTTATTTTTTGATGTCTGTATGCACTATAAAATTGTTTTGTATTCAGTAAATATATGTACATTGAGATGTACTCGAAATTCATACCTACATGAATTTTGGTGATGGATACCTACTATTTTGGTGATGGATAAACACAGTTCACTCTCTTATTCAGAGGCCAATGTAAACAATCATCTTCTGATTTTGTAATTAAAGATTTTTTGATTGTTTGGACCCACTGTTCTCTCAAATAATGTCTGTATGACCTGAAAGGTGAAATACTGTAAAAGCATTTAAAAATGCAGTCCCACAAGTGCAATGATAATCTTATGTCCATTTGTCTGTGACTTTTGGAAATGTTGGACAGTAGACAATTAAGTATTAGAAAAAGACTCTGTGACCTCTCTGTGATAGCAATGAATATTTGGCCCAAATGTGGCACATCTGCAGGCCTTATTGCCTACATTTGGCCATGAATGACCCCATTGGTTCAGGGTGAGTATGGCTGCATCAATTCAGCCACAGGTCCACCATATATGAACCAGATATCAAGTGTATTGTGGACCAAATCAGGTCCTTGCCTTTGATGGTGATTTGTTTTTACTCATTTGTTTGGTGAATGTAGAGACTAGAGTTAGTTGTTAGAGCTGATTTTGTTATTTCAGCCTTCAAAGCATCAGAATGGATTACTCTAAGAACAGAAATGGCTCATAGAAGAAAACTCAATCTTTTTAGCAAGGGACCTATCACCTGTTTTACTTGTTTTACCTGTTTCTATTCACTGTATAGCGTAGTTCCCATGGGAAGGCTAATATAGTAAGAAAACACTGAGAATGAAATTGTGAATTCTGTCAAAGACAGAAAGATATAATACAGCTACTTGACACTGCAGGACTTGACACAAACATATTGCTTGTGTTATGAGCCGGGTGAAGCTTTGACTGTGCCCAAAAATAGTTGCTAAGTGACAGTATCTTGCTGTTGATCTGAACAAATCTGTATTAAACAGGCTACAAACACAAAGCCTTTCCTCATTACATATATTCTTATTAATTTAAAGGTAATGTCAGAGAGGGATATATTTTGAAGAAAAATAGTTCATGCTGGGCTGGAAGGAAATGTTTAATTTAAGAAGCATTTAATATATACTGTAAGTCTTATAGTGAAGATGCTATTCTCTGATCATTTGGAATTCCTTTCCATCTTCTATCCCAGCAAAACGTATATGGGATCACCACACAGGCCTTTTCTCACACGTGCAGTAACCCAGATATTTTCCGGACTCTACCCTGAGGAAAAGTATGCGTGAACACAAACGTCTAACATTTATACTGAAGTGAGCACATACGTGAATATAACTAGTAAGCTTCTGGAGAATCACCTGCATGAACTGCACAGGCACTGACCCATGCCCATTTTTATGGCTTTGTACCAGCTGAGAACATTGAAGCAAATAAGGGAACCTCAAATGTGACACACAAACATTTTTTAACCAAATGAACATATTTGGCTTTGTAAAACATGTCAAGCAATTACAATTAAGTTTCAGCTCAAGAATAAAAAAAATAATGTCAATGTTGAGGTAAAAAAAGAAAAATGTTGTAATTTGCTGTTCCAACGCCACAAGCACAATGTTCTGTTTGTGAACACTGAAATCAGCTTGATGTAGAACAGTTTTTCATTCACTGAGTTTCATCTTCAAAGAATTCAGGCTAAAGGATGAGCAACCAACTACTAATTGTATTTTTTCTTGATTATTTTAGATTTTTTTTTCTCAACATTGTGATTTCATATATAAAAAAAATACTCTACTGGTTTAGGAAAAAACAATCTATTAATCAAAATTTTATATGCAGAATATCCCACCAAGACAGTATTAATATTCATATATTAAACAGAAATTGTCCTGTGTCATATCTGTGATTCATTTATTTGCTACAAAAATAAAAAAGCTGGATGAACATTCTTTAAGAATTTTGGTGATTCAACAGCTTTCACCAGGAGTCGTAGCCTGCCGTATCAACATCTATTCAGATGCATTAATTAAGATAAAACTGACCCACCAAAACCATTATTCATCCTCACTGTTTTTGCACAGAAAAAGTAAAATTAGCAAAATTGTTATAAAAGGGGAAATAAATTAATAATAACAAGAAACGGTTATGTAAAAAACTTTCAGTTCCATTTTTCAGTATAAAACATTTCCATAGCTCTGGCCAATCAAACAAACAAATTCTTTCACAACAGGATGATAACAATTCCTGCTTGTCTCTCTAAAATAGCTTTGAAGGGGAGGAATATGTTTTTAAACTAATTGTGTGGATAACAATGCAACCTGACAAATCACTTGTGGTTAGCTAGTACAACATTAACATTAACTTAAAAAAGAAGAAAAAAAAAATTAAACAAAAACAGGTGAATAAATGAACGCAAGTTGATCTGGTCACAGTACAAACGAGAGTCCTTGAGTCCAGGTCACCATGGCTAGGATGATGGTGATTACGCAGTCTTCTGCTGGCCCTTCTTTCCAATAAGGGACTTGTGGATGTGAGGGATCACACCTGGAAAAAAAAAAAACCAAACAAACAAAAAAAGAATTATTCCCTACCCAATAGAGTTGCAGTTCTTAACCTGGATAAGATATTAAATAAAAGGCTGACACTATACAATCCAGATTATTTAATTGGCATAGTACCAACTTGCTTGGAATGCAAAATCTATACTAAATGTACTACAGTTCCATATAATTCTGAAACAAAGCATCCCAACTCACCACCACCAGCAATGGTAGCCTTGATGAGAGAGTCCAACTCCTCATCTCCACGTATGGCCAGCTGTAGATGGCGAGGAGTGATACGCTTCACTTTCAGATCTTTGGAGGCATTTCCTGCTAACTCCAGCACCTTTGGAAAGTAAACAACAGCCAGTTGATAGCATTTTAGTTTAGAACATTTGTATACATGGAAAACCACTAAGGTAATTGGATTAGTTTATTCTTACACCGCTGAGGAGTTAAATGATAACTCGCATAATCACTGATTTTACCTCAGCTGTCAGATATTCAAGAATGGCAGCGCTGTACACTGCTGCTGTGGCCCCCACGCGTCCATGGCTGGTAGTGCGGGTCTTCAAGTGCCTGTGGATACGACCCACAGGGAACTACAAACAGGCAGAAAAACAAACTATTTCTTACCGTGAAACTTGAAAATATACTGATAGATTAATTTTATTAGAAAAACGACTGACTGATAAAAACAAAAGCAAAAGTTCCAAAAGCTAATAACTGAGTAATGGGAAATTACTACATCACTAAAATAAAGCTGGTCTTACTGACCAGGGTCTTAATTTAGCATCATTAGAAATGGTATGGCTCACAATGAAACTATAACACGACTAAACAAGGACACACATACTCCACTGCAACCCTGTCAAACCTGCTTTTTGCCTAGTGACTCTACATTTGGGAGATTACATGGATAAATACCCTTCACACAAGAATGACCCATTTTGAAATGATATGAGTCTAAATATCAAAATGACATCAATGCACCTACAAATGAGTATCAAATCTTACCTGAAGACCAGCCCTCTGTGAACGAGAAACCGCTTTCGCCTTGGCTTTCCCACTGTCTTTTCCTGCCTTACCACCAGCCTGGAACAGAGTTAAAGGGCCATATAAAGTACAGAAACACCAAACAAACAATAGCACAAAACTGCCAGATTTGTTCAGATAAGCAAAGTATATATAAAAATTTGCCAAGGTTCCATTTGGTTTAGTAAATTCAGAGTATTACATAGGGATGAACAAAATAGTGTATGTATCAACATTGCATTTTAATACAATATTGCCTTACAGAGCTGTTGTTTTCTTTGCCTGTGGTCGGCATTAAATTCAGGATTTAAGTCCACAAACAGATCTATCACTACTGTACTTTTTGACATATTAAAGTCACAAGGTCACTTGCAATCTCTAACGTGTATTCTGACGTCAACTTTTCCTCTATAAGCTAATTTCAAATGAGTTGCTTCTCCTTTCCGTTTGTTTAGAGAGAAATAAGAGTGGAAAAATTGTAAATTCTAAAGCTCCTTGCAAACGGAGTTATAAATCCGAGATCGAGTGGAGCTGAGAGTATACGCCACTATTTACTAAACAACTCCTGTTTACTTTTCAAACAGATGTGCTTCCCGCCAAGTCAAACTACTCGATTCTTCGGAACTGAAATGTGCTTACAGCGTGTATTTGGTGTTTTGATGTGCACTCTGTTAAATTGAGAACGAGAGGCAGATTAAAATCGGCGGCAGCTCCCCGCTGCCAATCAGTGAAATAAATAAAGATTGTATCCATCTCATTCCAAGTATCCATTCCACCTTAAATCGTGCTGCAGCCACAGGCGCGTAAAAGGTGCTGCAATATTTAAGATGGAAGTGAGAATTCGAATCGAACGAGAAAAAGTTAATGTGCCAATATATTAACCGTTTTTTCATTCCCTCAGTTATCGCAAATGCAAACCTCGCAACTAGCTAGACATATTTAGGTCTAAACACACGTTGCAGTGTTTTTATCCACAAAGAAACATTCTCTTTGTGGCCACAATAATCGGATTAATGTAGAAACTGGCTTCTTATTCGACTTTTCAATTCCTCCTTAACCGATACATTCCGGTGCCCGAGGCTGCTGCACTGTTTAAGGTGGAACGGAAACTGGAATTAAAAAGAAGCTGGCGAATAAGAACCCGAGTTCAGTTTCATCAGATCTACACCTACGGCACAGCAACGTTATCTCATTTAACGTTTTTTCCCCAACCGAGAGCCGTTTAAATATGTATAGTGGGTAATTTTTCGAAGAGTAATCACAAAAACACTACGGGAAACCCGTTAAAGACACACTCAACCCAAACCGTGTCGTTTCCCGTAGCGTTCACTCGGAGAAAATAACAAATGAATTCAGCAGCGGGGAATAAAACACTTAAAACAAAGAAAACACACAGCAGAACACTGCTCTGCGAAATACGGAAAAATACACATACTGATAGGAAAAATGCCACAAAACCCATACCATTTTCACGGTTTCTTGCTTTGAACGTGGACTCGGTAGATAAACCAATTTCGCCTCAAACACAGAGGAACAATAAAGCCCCTTTAGCAGCGAACACTCAAGACTTACCGAGCACAGCCCTCAACCAATCATAATACACGATACTGGTTCGAATTTTCTATCCGACCAATAAGAGCAGGCCTTGTTTAAAAAAAGTCCTCTACCATCCCCCCACCGATGAATGGCATGTGTACAGACAGGCGGTGGGCGGGGCTTTGAACAACTGGCGAAATTTACAGAAAACATAAAGAAAGTTTACTCGGGTGTTTGTTTGCTTCGGTCTAGTCGCCCAAACCCAACCTGTCGGATTCTATTTTAACGTATGAAAACAAATTATACGTTGTTTTTGTGAGAGAAATTTGTTAATAACCATCATGTGAGTTGAAAAATATTGTGTGTACATTTTCTGAATTTTTTAACAATATTAAAGAGGAACAAAAAGAGTTTCATAATAAAAACAGGTATAGCAAATCAGGAAGACACACGACTAACAAAAGTAAAAATAAGATATGCATTTTCCATTCAAAGCCTTTATTGCTAATTATGAGATTAATATTTCTTATTAGGGCTGTACAATGATAATGAAATACATTTTTTTTTATCATCACATATTTGCTTTAGCAAGTATTAGCAACTGAACAGAATTTAATTATGTATTTACAATAGTCTAGGGGGTCAGAATGCACATTACATTTATTCATTTTATTTAATTTCCAAACTTAAAACAATCATTTTTTAAGTTTTTAAGTTCAAATAATTGTAATTTAGGTGGATCTATTCCCATTTCTGCACTTGTGGTCAGACCAAATTTTACATAGTTCTATTAGTTTTTACCTCCAATAACTCAGTTAAGCAGCTGTAAATATGTAATTAAGACAGATCAGTGGTGAGGTTGATTTCTATGTAGTTTGTTCAGTGTCATCTGAACCACAGCCAATTGCCTTCACAGCAATGTTGACAAATTAAGGAGGGGCAGGGCCTTGACTATTGATTGTCATTCTCCATCCATCCATTATCTGTAACCGCTTATCCAAATTAGGGTCGCGGGGGGTCCAGAGCCTACCTGGAATCATTGGGCGCAAGGCGGGAATACACCCTGGAGGGGACGCCAGTCCTTCACAGGGCGATTGTCATTCTCTTCAACCAATAAAAGATGGTCACTTTGTTTTAGTTGAAGACTAACTTGCCTGTACATTTTTATCCACTGTTTGAATTACCACAGAAATGTACATGAAAGTTGAGTTAATTAGTTTTGTACCTTTCAGTCTGTGTTTTCTTTCATGCAGTTAGCCATCTCCCAAATTTGCAGTCAGTTTTACCTTAAGTAGTGTAAGTAGTGTAAAAGTAAGTATCTTTTAATGTGGAATGGTATGTTTGTGTAAGAAACTGTCTATTGGTTGTTTGTAGTTAACGTTTTTAATCAGAGCTTGAATTACCACAGAAAGTCATTTGTTAGTTTTGGGTTTTCTTGGAGCATTTTCAGTGTGTGTTTACTCTCATTAAATGTTAGGGGTCTGCTGAATTGGAGTCAGTTGCACATTAAGTAATGTAAGTGTAACAGCAAAGGTAAGTCCATATTGCTCACCTAAAAGAGCATCAACCTCATCCATTTTTTATGCTTTTTAAAGTTTGGAGGTCTCTCCACCACCCAAACTCAAACACCCAAACTCCAACATGTGCTGTTTCTTGGCCATACCTGAGCAGGCAATGGACAGAGAGAGCTCTTCAGCCAGTTCAGACAGAGAACGTTTGTTTCCCATTTACCAAGCCAGTGCTGCGTACAACAACTGGACCTTTATATTTATAGGAACTTTGCCACTTAACCCTCATTTCTGACACCAAGTTGTGGGACTAAAAGCTGGTGAAGGCTGTTAAAAGCATTGATAGATCATGTTTGCCAGGGAAGTTGTGGTGCCTTGAAATTGGCTTACTGCCTGGTATTAGGTGGCCATTGACAGTTTATGATGTTTTGATCACAGACATAGAGCGTATGGGAAAGGTTATGAACAAGGCCATAAGGAAGTGGCTAAGGGTGCCGCAGTGTTTAGGTAGTATAGCATAGTATAAGAGAGGTGTACTGGAGCTACCACTCACAAGTTTACTTGAGGAATTTTGAATGTACAAAGGTGATTTGTGAGATGATTTTGTCAGGATCGAAAGAAGCAGTTGTAAAAGCAGCAGTGACAAGAGCAGGAAAGAAGTGGAATCCAAAGGTGGCTGTGCAGGTAGCCAGGAGATCATTAGAGCTAAGGGATGTGATTGACCAAGTACAATGTGGAAGAGCAGGCCTTGGGTCAGGTGATACCTGAAAAGCTTTTAGTAAGGCCACATGACTAGTTTTATTTGCAAGCAGGAAGAGGATGCACGTCACAGACATAACAAGGCCAGTGGCTTTGATGGGAGTATCTAGAGAAGAAGATTTCCTTGCAAGAACTGTGAGTGATGGAGGCAAGTCGTATTAAGTTTTTGCTGGGAACAAGTTATGATGCCCTTTCAACACCGCAAAATCTTGGACAGTGTGAAGGTTGTAATAATCTATCAGCTTGTAAGATTAGTTTGTCACAGGGTCTGCATACATGGAAACATAATCAGGTGTTAAGGATTTTAGCATGTTTGCTGGACAGCAAACATTTAGAGCTGCAGGTCCCAGAGTGCATTGCATTAACTACACTGGGTCCAGACATGGTGCTCTACTCTGAAAGTAAACAGATTTATTTCACAGAGTTAACAGTTCCATTCGAGTAGATGAAGCATTTTAAAGGAAGAAGCTGAAGTACGCTTCCTGCGGCCAATTCCTGGCAGTTCGTCCTTAAGCAAATCTATTTTATATGCTTGGAATTTTGGAAGTCTCTCCACCGCCCAAACACCAACACGTGCCGTTTCTTGGCCGTGCCTGAGCAGGCCATGGATGGAGAGAGCTCTTCAGCCAGTTCAGACAGAGACAGTTTGTCTCCCATTTACCAAGCCAGTGCTGCGTACATCAACTGGACCTTTATATTTAGAGGAACTTGGCCACTTCACCCTCATTTGTGAAATCAATCTTCATGCTGTAACAAGAGCTGACCACAGTCAGAAAAATTACAGGGCAACATTAATTGATTCATTTTCTGTAACAGCTTCATCCATATCAGGTTGGTGGTGGATTCAGAGCCCATCCGGAATCATTGACCACAAGGCAGGAAAACACATTATATGGAATATCAGTCCATCATAGCATTGCACACTCACAAAGTCACTCACGCACTCCCACATGAGGAGAGTTTTTCATAGCTAACTGACCTTTCAGCATATGTTTTTGGACTGTGGAAGGAAACCCATTCAAACATAGAGAATACACATCAAACTTCTTAGTTACTTGAGATGAGTTTTGAACCCTGAGACTTTGTCCAATTTGCAAGCAACACTACCTGTTAGGTAAAGAGCAACATCATGCTGACATGTCCAAGAGAATAAATTATTAACCAGAGAGTATAGTTATTAAAATAAGCATAATGTAAATTATTAAGAAAATTCCTGGAGCCTGTATAGGGATCATTAGACAGATAGTTTAAAAGGGACTTATTAGGAATTGATCACATTTTGAGTGGATTATCACTGTAATTTTTGGATCTGGTGCCCTATCAAAACTGTTCACAAACTATAAAAAAATGACCCATTTTTTGTGATTTCACTAAAGGCCACCACAAACTGGATTACGCTGCTTAGCAGCACACAATGACGCATCAAAGTGAATGTGCCAATGAATGATCTATGTAGTCGCTGTCCGATTAAAAACATGTATCTTCATTTTTGTGGATTTTTAGTTTACTGCATCATTTGATCAGTAGTAGACCTGTGGTAAAATTTCATGATTAATGAACCAATGGAAATGCTCCAAAATTACTTGGAATAAAATCATTTTGCATTGATTTCCATTGAATATTAAGGTTTGTCCCTTTTCCTGTAAAGTTACTATCTTGCTGAAAGATATGAGCTGAAAAGGCTGGGCTTTAAAATTTAAACCACATGTGATGTACTGTGTTTTCCTGTGTCTCAATATGGCTTTAATATAATGTAGTAATGGTGAAACATACTGTATGTTGTCTGCAGTGTAGAATGTTTGGAAATGGTGAGGTGCATCCAGCATGAAGTCTGAAAACGTGGAATAAAACAAGTAATTCTAACTTTGTGCTGTTTCTTAAATAGACAGCAAGCCCTTCTGAGCTGTTCCACCTCATTTGACTCATGTTTATAAAAGAGTGCAATGACGAGCACTGATAATTATGTGGTCTGATTAAATATGATGAAAATGAGAATGGGGAAGTGAACCAAGAGAAAATATCTAAGAACCAGTTTCTACTCCCTGTACCCCAGTCCTGGGTGCCTCACATATGAATCAAACAGAGACTCATTCTTAACATATGTAGGGAAAAGTTGGGTTGTTTGGTCCTTGTGGTATTTTGACAAATCCTTGTCACAGATGATTCATTGATACCCCAGGGAACAAGGGAAAAGGGTTATACTATGTCCCCTTTAAGTCTATGGCAGTTCACAAAGCACAAGTTGGGACGTAGTGTGGTAGGTGTGGCAGGTGCATATGTATTATGAGGGAGGGGGAACACTAGTTGAGGCAGTCTGAGTGTTGAGTTTGTTTGGGATGCCCTCTCCAACTTTTACTTAGAATTTTAGAAGTGCATACCTCACAGAATTATCCATTTACATTATAATGGGATGAGAGTGGTGAATGAGCAGAGAGATTTGCGGTTGGAACACACTTGCCCTCAGCATTAAACGCAAACTTGTCTGTGTTCATTTCATTGCCAATTGCACAATCAGTTTGCCATGGACTGTGAAATGTAACACTGCTAAATGTATAAATCAGTTAGCCAATAGGCTAATGTAACAAACATTAACAGAAAAAAAACCCAGTACATTTCTACATGAAGCCCATTTGCAATGTACATATATAGTGTAAAATATTTTCATGATATACTGAAATCTGCGAAAGTCTTTTACATTTTTATTATATAAAATTATTTATCTTGTCAATAAGTGTGGTGCTTATATACAATTATGTATGTGTAAGTGCAATAAATACAATATATTGCTGTTTTTTATTTAAATCCATATGATCCATACATTTTACTCCCCAACACCTTGATTAACCAGGAACATATGCAAGGATCCTGTTATTGGATTTCATCTCCGCCTTCAATACCATTATCCCAAGAAGACTACACAGCAAACTGACCCAAGTGTGTCTGTCCCCACCTGCCAGTGCATCACCAGATTTCTCGCTTGCAAGGAGCAGCAGGTGAGGTTGTGAAAGTTCATCTCTGGAACCCGTATCATCAGTACAGGTGCTCCACAGGGTTGTGTATTCTCCCCACTGCTCTTCTCCCTGTAAACCAACAACTGTACCTCCACGGACACCTCTGCTTACTGTCAGGTGGTTGATCAGGTGGTCCACCGAAGCAGCCACAACAATCTTGAGCTGAACACAGCTAAAACAGTGGGGACGATAGCAGACTTCAGTAGAAACCCCTCAACCCTGCCAACGCTCACCATCCTTGACAGAACTGTACTGACTTTGGAGTCCTGCAAGTTCCTGGGCACAACTATAACCAGGGACTTTAAGTGGGACAACAACATCAGCTCCATCGTCAAGTGAGCTCAGTAGAGGATGTACTTCCTGCACCAACTGAGAAAGTTCCACTTGCCCCAGGATCTGATGGTGCAGTTCTACATAGCCATCATAGAATCTGTCATCACCACGTCCATCAGAGTGTGGGGCAACTTAACCACCCAGCAGGACAATCACAGACTGCAGCGCATCACCAGGTTTGTGGAGAAGACCATTGGTATTAAGCTGCCCACACTGCTGAATCTGCATAGCTCCAGAACCAGGAAGCATACAGAGAAAATAATTTCAGATCCCTCACACACCAGACACCACCTGTTCCACCACCTTCCTGAACACTTGACATTACTGTTACACAAAAAAAAACTTAATCTTCTGGTTTCTTTCTTCTGCACTTTAATTGTATATATATATATTAATATAATATTATTGGTGTATAATACAACACAAACTATACACTCCATTTTACGTTTACAGGTATGACTCTTTGAGTGTGTGTTCCTTGTATGTGTAAGCATTCATGGCCAATAAAATTTGATTCTTATTCTGATCCTGATAAAGAAGTATATCTGGAAACAAACTTTGTTTTCACACATATCGAGAAAAAAAATCCTGTAAAAGGTACACGTTCCACTGTCGCGGGTGCTGGTTGTTTTGCTCCAAAAATATCTTCATAGTCCAGTGTGTAGGCACTTTATTTCTCGATCCGCTTTGCCGCCTCTGGCGGTCAGGAGGCATGACATATAAGAGGGAGCCAATCACCTTAACAACAAAATAAGAGGCGGGATTAATGGTTTGAGTTTATTGGCATACAGCTGTGCGGATAAGTTGCTTTTTTTTTTTAATAAGGTGTACTTCTTATCCAATGAAAAGGAGGGGCGGGACTAAGAACATGATTGACACTAAGTGTTGGCAAATGAAATCGAACAGCTAAATGACAGACAGCAACATGTTCAATGGAAAAAGAGTCGAGGCTCAGACGTGATGCCCTGGGTTTGATTGACATTGTGTGTTGACCAATAGGATCTGTGGACTGAAGTGACGGACAGCTGTTTGTCCAATGAGATGGAGAGAATATGCGCTTCAGTGGAGGAGGTAAATCGGCGCAAAAGCGGGGAGTGCGTCCCGGTGATGGTGTGATGGTGAAGATGGCGGATGGGGATAGTGGGAGTGAGCGCGGTGGAAGCAGTAGCGGTGGCGGGGGTTTCGTGCACTTCCCGCGGGATCAGGAGACGCAGGAGCTGGCTTCTAAGCGCTTGGACATTCAGAACAAGCGCTTCTACTTGGACGTGAAGCAGAACTCCAAGGGCCGCTTCATAAAGATCGCCGAGGTGGGCGCCGGAGGTTCCAAGAGCCGCCTGACTCTCTCCATGTCCGTAGCGGCCGAGTTCCGCGATTATCTGGGGGACTTCATCGAGCATTATGCGCAGCTGGGGCCCAGCACACCCGAGCAGATCGCGCAGTCTTCAGGTGGCGAGGACGGCGGGCCCCGGCGGGCACTGAAGAGCGAGTTCCTGGTGCGGGAGAACCGTAAATACTACCTCGATCTGAAGGAGAATCAGCGCGGCAGGTTCCTCCGCATTCGCCAGACTGTGAACCGCGGCTTTGGTCTCAGCGGCGGCGGCGGAGGAGGAGGAGGCGTTCAAGCCGGGCAAACTATCGCCTTACCGGCCCAGGGACTTATCGAGTTCCGTGACGCTTTGGCTAAGTTAATAGATGACTACGGCGGCGAGGACGAAGACTTGCTCGCCGGCGGAGGATGCAGTGGAGGCAGCGCAGGCTATGGAGAGCTTCCCGAGGGCACGTCGATTACTGTGGACTCAAAGCGCTTTTTCTTCGATGTGGGCTCCAACAAATACGGCGTTTTTCTGCGTGTGAGCGAAGTGAAGCCCAGCTACAGGAACTCCATCACGATACCGCTTAAAGCCTGGAGCAAGTTTGGTGGCGCGTTCTGCCGCTACGCTGAGGAGATGAAGGAGATCCAGGAGCGGCAGCGGGATAAAATGTACGAGCGGAGAGTAGGAGGAGGCGGGGGAGAGGAGTCCGAGGGCGACGACGTTGACGATGACTGATCCCTCAGAGGCGAAGCTAGAGTGGGCTTCTCCATTCGATTATTTCCATTTCACTGATCCACCTAAAATGGTGCAGCGCTTAGCGTTACGTGCAACCCGTTGGAAATACGTAATGTTACAAGAAGCTGGCTCCTAATGAATGGAAATAAACGAAGCTGTAGTTGGCTTCTTTAGCTAAATATTCCGTTCCACCTTAAATGCTGCAACTGAAACGAGCCTGAAGTCGGCCTCTTACTCGAATTTCCGTTCCACCTTAAATGATGCAGAAGCCTGAAATTGATCGATTGTGGATTAAACTTTAAATGACAGTTTCATTAAAGGTGTAACGGAAAGTAAGGCGTTAACTCCAGCGTTTTCATAGATGGGAAGAAGCATTTCATACGTATTTCAACAGGATGTGTTTAAGTTAATGCTGCTACATTTAAGGTGGAACGGAAAAGGGGGAATAAACAAACTGCAGCCTCGCTCCAGTCAGCTGCTTTTTGGCTCCTAACTTCGTAAGGCGGGAAAATAAAAAACAAAATGTGCATGACGACTCGAACTATAGTGATTAAAAACCTATGGCGAATAAAGTTGTATGACTGAGAAACAAAAAAAGAGATTATTGTTTAAAGCAGTGTAGATGAGCTGGCTAACCGTTATCTAGCTAGCTGCAGTAGGCCTAGTTGTCTGAAAGATACTTTTGGTGCAACCCGGTTTTAAATGTTCTGGAGAAAAGAGAGAAATCCCTCACCCATTACCCCCCCTATCTTGGTGTGCTTATGAACTCTAATCGGCGTACAGTATTACTTTAGCAAAGAAAAGAGGTTCTTTAGTGTGTTTGCGGTGTGTTACCATAAATGACAAGGACAGCGTTGATTTACAATGTTATGGGCTCAGACTGAAATGGCTCCTTAAGCTCCACGCAGTGCACTTTAGATTATCAGAAAATGATATCTTTTAAACAAATAATACACTAAATGCCCAATTGGTAAATGTGCAATCCTGTGACTAAATCCCATATTTATATCTTTATCATTAAATACAGTGCACTTTACAGGGTGTAGGGAGCCATTTGAGAGTCACCCTTGGATTCAGTGGGAAAAGATGATTCGTAAAGTTATTTTAGCTTTTGGATCAAATTAATGAATCAAAACCTGAAAGGTGCACTTTTAGGTGCAGTTCAAGTCACAGCTTGGACATTTGCAGTATATAGCCACAAAAATGGAATAATTAACTGAAAAGGTGCTATGAAAAAGTCTCACCACCTCCCTTAAGCATCAGCAGAGGTTTATGTTCTCTTTAAAAAATAATAAAATATAATAATAATAATTATCTTGTCAGGAAAGTACATGTAGGATTCAAAACTGAATGTACATTATATTATTGGAGAATGTGCTTATGAGATTGTGGGGATTGACAAAGCACACAGCCTAAAAGTTGGCTGATTTACATGATACCAATGCCACTTTGTTAATTTATAATTATAATTTAATGTTAAATTATAATTATAATTGTAATTATACATAACTGGGGGTTCAACGTGTTCAAAGGGAAATTCATTGGCCTCTTTTGGACCAATGCTTTGGAGATTTGTGTTCAAAGCAGAGGCAGTTCAATATTGGTCTTGACTTAGATTGTCAAAATAGTCATGGTTCTGAATATACAGAGTGCTTTCATGTATTAACTGGAACAAAGGAGATTAAACATAAAAAAAAAAAAAAAAAAAACGCCCAGCAGGGGTTAAAGACTTATTTTTAAAAATGATATACAGAAATATATATATAGAAATATATTTATATATAGGAATATAGAATCAATTATAAATGCTTCCTGAACAGGATTATTTAAACAAATCTCGGATGCAACTATCCGGTGGGATATTTCTTACTGTTTTTCATTAACATTTACTATGTTCCTTCTAGACAGAAGGTCATAGAAATAATAGTGAATTAAAGAAATATATGAACAGTATTTAAGATGCTTTAATTCTATTTAGTTTCCTGTCTCTCTGCCAGCTGTTTAAATTGATATGTTTATTTAAATTTCCACCCCAAGGAAAGCATTTTTTTTGTTTGTTTTTTAATAAAAAAGCACTTGTATCTCAGTAATATTATGACCTCCCAGAACAGCCTATTATCATTAGTCCACAACTCTTTTCTGTGATATGTTAAAGTGCATGCCTGTTACAGTTTACAACCACCCTCTGTTCCTATTTTTTGTTTAAACCTGTTCTAAATATGTTATGCTCTATTATCAAAAGTATTTTTCAAAAGGAAAAAGGAGTAAGGTGTTACACCATTTACAAAATGTGACATTTTCTTGCATATTTGTCAAACTTAATATGGGAAACCTTCCTTTATTTGTTTTCTTTTGTTTTTAAGCCCTTGAAACAGCAAAGTGTTTGTTATACTACACACCACCGGGGAGCAATAGCAATTTTCTACTACTTTAAAAAAAAAAAAAGTTTTGACTTCTGTCTTTTCTGTACCGCGTCCTGTGACAAAGGCAGCTGTTCAGTCCAGATCTTTCTGCTGTACCTAATTCTCCACAGACTTCCTTTCAACAATAAATTAAAGAAAAAACTCTTTGCTGAGGAAATGAGTTTTATTTGATGTGGGTTTGGGGTAAATCAATAAATAAAGGAGAATGTTATTAGATTTTGTTGTTTTTATATATATATATATATAAATAATACACCCAAACATCTAATTCAGGGGAATATTTTACATGTGGCTTGTGTTTCTGTATGATTCAGGTTTGAGCTGACCCAGGTGCTCTCTAGGTCAGAACATATGCTAATCTCTTCCAAGTCTATCACTACACAGTGTTCCTATAATAATAACAGTAGGGTGTGCTCAGTAGACATTTATTTTTTATTTGTATGAAACTCAAATTGCAACAGTTTAGCTAATGAACATTTTGAACATTCGGTAAGCATTATTTATTAAAATATATATATTTAAAGTTGTTTGGTAGCATGGTGGTGCAGCAGGTAGTGTTGCTGTCGCACAGCTCCAGGGTTTTGGGGCTGTGGATTCGAGCCCCGCTCTCAGTGAATGTAAGGAGTTTGGTGTGTTCTCCCTGTGTCTGCTCCGGTTTCCTCCCATGGTCCAAAAACATGGGCCCAGGTCAGGGAAAGTTTTACGTATTTATTAATTTAATAACTAGGTAGTGTACTTTTCTTTGAATCTTTAGATTCATTGTAATAGATTTGTGTGTATATATATATGAGAGAGAGTGAGAGTTTTCTTCACTCTACATAGACAAGGATACTCTGAACAGGTCAGTAAATGTAACACAGAGTACCTTATTGGGTAATATAATCTGGTTCATTTAGCTGGGTTCAACAGCTGATTTTGTAACGTGTTTTGTAAAATGTTATATTGCAGTGTGGCTCAGCTTCTTTAATTGCAACCTCAGCACTGTACTCTAGCATTTTTGGTCAGTTGGAGACTGATGGTGAACTGTGATTTACTGCATTTGTGAGCCATCAAGAATTGGGTATGATGCTGAAGACAAAAAGAGTTTTATAATGTGCTAAATGTGAAGGAAAAGCTGACCTAGATTTTTTTTTCATGCCCTGTGAATAAATTCACAGATATTTTACAACTGACCACAAAGAAAATATTTAACCAAATCACAGATTATAGTGTGTTATACCTGTAATATTAAGTTAACAGATTGACATAATGCAGTGTAACTATACACACAGGAAGAATCCCTACTAAGATCTGGCAAGATCCAGATGTGTCATGTTCACTTATGACACTACCATACAAACTCTGAACATATGTGTAAAATTCCTACAAATGGTCTGTAAGAAAAACAAACTATGCTGTGTCAGTGATTCAAGAGCTCAAAAACTGCATAAGGGTGCGGAGGGCATATAACATTTGTAGATATGTTGTTCAAAGGGGTTTTTTCACCTTGCTTATATATTAGCAAGATGACACATTTGCTCTAACCATGGAGTATTTTAGTAAACTCAAAATGTGACACTAGTTGTACTTAAAAAAAAAAAAAAAAAAAAGGTTAAATATGATTCAGATTTATTACAGTTCTTTAACCCTTTAAGGCCAAACGTATCAAATATTAGAGATGGCTCTTTCATCATCTAATGAAAAGAAATACTGAAACAAACTTCCATTCTTTTGGGGTAAGTGTTCAGAGTTCTTCCAGGTATGATTTGAATGATAGTACTTGTAGTACAAATAAGCAGTTTTGTTTACTTTATAGATGTGTGTATTCTACCTGTCAAATGCTAATCAATTATAATAAATGTTCCGAAATTTTTAATCTGTTCTTCACAGCAGCAAAATTCATTTAGACAATTTTACAAAGTATTTTTATGAAACAAAGATGTATTTTTAGTTTTCCAAAATCCTTTGTGTGCAAATTGTTTTGGCTTGGTTTTCGACATCTGTTGAATTTTTTGAGACAGATTCAGAGGAAGATGATGATACAGATGAGTAAGGGAGGTCTGTTGAATGACCTCATACCTCATGCCAAGGTTCAGACCGTAACAGAGACAAATGTAGTTTCCCTAAATACGGAAACATGGTTGTGCAGATCAACAAAAAAGAGCCTTTGTGGTTTTGGTGTTTTTATTACCACCAGTATATGAAATGTAAAAAGGTCAGAGAGAAGAACAGACTACTAATAGGTTAAGGACCTCTGGAGCAGTGTTTCTCATCGGCTCAATGTTATGTTTCCTGATAAGTTCTGAAGATGAGAGACAGTCATTTGCTATTCATTTTTTATTGAAATCAATCAAAATTAAGAAATTAACTGTTTTAACTGATGCAGTTTTTAACAGCAGTTAAAACAGTTTTTAATACTTTGTCTTTTAAAATTAAAAGACAAAGTAAAAATATATTGTTAAATGCCTAAATACGATGCATTTAAATATTATATGATCTAACATTTACAAATTAACTACATTGGGATTTTTAGTTAAAGGTATTAAATGTGTGAGTTATAAAATTAATCAGTTTTATTGTTTCATTATTTCATGTGTCAGATTTTAAAGGGTTAAAACACTTGCTGTTAAGACTAAAAAAATATGTAAATAGTAATTTTAAAAATGTTTTAAAGAGACTTTTTTTCTAGTGTAACCTGAAGTTATATGTAAAAATTGATATTCATAAGAATAATTATAGAATCATTTTGGATGTTAAAGCCAGATCTGAACATGAAGCATCACTGTACAATATGAGGTCATGACTCCCTATGCACTGTCCCTGGAATAACCCTTATAACCTTATATGTTGCTAACACAAAGATATAACAAATAACATGTTCAGAGGCAAGACACTGCAGTATATTTCCACACAGAACCCAATAGCCCACGAAATCTGCTCTTCAGAAATGCCGTGATGTTCAGTGGAGAATACACACCGACAGCATTGCATTTCCCCTGAGAGAGAGAGGCTAGAGGGAGAGGACGGTTCAAGGACATGTAATACTGTGCTGGGCAGCATGCCAGGGGCATAGGAGATTATTTCACATCCTGTGGCCTCCAACTGAGATGAGGATAAGATACAAACTGACCAGCACAGCTGTCACTTATTCATTAATTTAGATACAGACCCAGAGGTTTACACTGAACAGCAGCTCAAAGAATATCACTTTGAAGTGGAGCTGTGTCTGATCTACCATCAGCATTCATTAAACAAAGTCTAAAAATAAAGCATTTTCACCTTAAAGGTATCAGTATGATGGGCAGTATAGTATTTTATCTTACATTAAATCAGGTGATAAGTGATCTTATGCCAGGATACATTTTTCTGAACACACTCAAGATATTGTTAATAACAAAAGAAAGAAGATTGATCAAATGCATGTTTCATTTAAATCAGTGCACAACTGCATTTGCTTAATGGGGTTTAATGCCATCTGTTATGTGAAATGCTGAATGAATGTCACTGTAGTCATAGATTTTGATAGTAATACCAAATGAAGCATTAACAAATCTCTGAAAATACATAATAACTGGCCACAAAAAAGAAACTGCATAATATTTTAGCTCAGTACAAATTAGTATTACCAAATTTCTACCATGAAATACAACAGCATGGCTCATCTCATGAGCAGCATTTTACTAAATTGTGTGATTTATTTCCATGATGATATCCCTCTGCTAACTTTCTTAACAGCAGTAAAGTTATTCTTGATTTAGAAGATATGGAGAGAAGCTTTTATGTTCTTGTGTAACTTATTGCTTCTGTTCATATTTCCCACAAATTGCGTGAATGCAAATCATTCAAATATTGAAATAATTTTATATCTTGAGCTCAGAATGTGAAAGAATTCATTATTTAATAGCCTTCTGTTGTGTAAATCATATTACAATAGAGTACATTGTAGAGTACATTTTCTCTAGCACAACCACATAGACATCTGTTCTGTAATCATTTCATGCTACTCAAAAATGTAATAACAATACATAATATTACAAATATAATACCTGAGAGCAGCATGGTGGTGCTAGGGTTAGTGCTAGTATCACAGAGCTCCAAGGTCCTGGGGTTGTGGGCTCAAACCCCACTTCAGGTGTTCTCTCTGAGTTTGTATGAGTTTCTTCTGTGTGCTCTGGTTTCCCCCACAATCCAAAAATACATGCTGGTAGGTAGATTGGTTATTCAGAAGTGTCCATAGATTTGAACATGTGGTTCCTTGTGATGGTCTGGTACCCTCTCCTGGGTTCTCCTCCCAATTTCACCTCAAAACAGTTACTTTAGTATTTTATTTTTCTCCAAAACTCAGTCAGGTGGTCTAAAGAATGCCATTTTTCCTAATGGATTTCCTAATGTACACAATGTACTCATGAGTGTAATTCAGAATGTTAAAAATGAAACTAACTTTATAAAAGCAGCTGTTTGGTCTGGTACCATTTTTTCTGAAACTGATTGGTCTGATGATTAACTGCACACAACATGATTAACATTTTACCAAAATGATGGAATGATGAAATTTTGTCTGATACTTGAGTACTGTTGCTGAGGCCTTATAATTTTCACTGTTCTTGAGACTGAGAAATAGAACAGAGTTTTCCATGCTGAGATGCTTCAGAGTATATCACAATTGCAGCAAATAGAAATCTAAAGCTGCCCATGGCAACAAGGTCACGATCCACTCAGTGGATGAGAGAGAGAGAGAGAGAGAGAGAGAGAGAGAGAGAGAGAGAGAGAGAGAGAGAGAGAGAGAGAGAGAAAGAAGAAAAAATGAATCTGAATTAAATGAAATACAATAATGAATGCTTAGTCATAACAAAGTCATGTTGAGAAAAATTCAGATGGTCCAAGTGTAGATGATTTTGAACAGGGTTTTGAAAACGATACCAGAGAGGGTACCAAACGATACCAAGTAGGGGGCGCCAGAGTTAGGTTTATGTGACAGAGGGAATTGACTCCAAGCAGTGAGAGGGAGAGAGATCTCTGCCTGTGCTGGTTTTCAGTTCTATATTTAGCATCAGTGTTGCCATAGGAAGCTTATGATATGCTTGTATGTTCATACTCACAGAGGCTTACTCATTTACTGGATGTCTGAAGGAAGAGAGATAACCTCCTCTGATGAACACTCTCAGGGAAAACCAAGGAGCACATCAGTCATAATAAAAAGCATTCAGAGAGTAGAGGAAACACACATTATCAAACAGAACTCTGGTATTTTACGTGTTTACACCTATATATGTAATTCATTTGCAGTCACACGGCTCCAGGGACCTGGAGGTTGTGGGTTCAAGTCCCGCTCAGGGTGACTGTGCCGCTGATATCAGACTGACAGAGGACACCAGGTGAGAACACCGACTCAACCGCGGTATGGTTTTGATGACACGTGTTTATGTCTCCAGAGCTGATGACCTCTCAGGGCAGGGCATTCTCCTACAACAGGGGTCGGCAACCCGCGGCTCCAGAGCCGCATGCGGCTCTTTGATCCCTCTGATGCGGCTCAGCTTTTGAAAATAATTACTATTTAATTTAATTAAATTTGATTAAAATGTTTTTTATTTTAGTTCGTTCATTTTCAAAATGTAATTCTATGAAGATTATGGCGATCTTATAACATCTAAAATATTTTAATATTTAAAATATTTTGTCGCTCTTAATACACGTCACAACTTCCAACGTGCGACACCCGCCAGTGTGCGGTTTCTTGAACCTTTTGACAGCCGACTGCACGGCGCCAGTAAAATAATGACGTCACGCAGAGAGAGGACAGCACTTTTGTTTGCTGCCAGTGGATAATTTAAGTTCGGCGTTTTTTTTCGCATTACTACAAGGACTCAAATAGACATTGAGTAGTTTACTTAACCGTCAACCCAACGTCTTTTTTTCGGAGTTAAAACTGTTTTGTTGCATGCAGAAATGTTATTTCATTTTTCTGCAGTCGATCATGAATTTCATAAATGTAACACAGTGTAGTTTGTTTATACATAGCACAAAGGCAAAAAAAAAACAACAACAACCTGTTATGCGCAGTGTTATTTCATGTAAAATTTCAAAAGGATTTTGTGGCTCCCAGTGTTTTCTTTATTGTGTGAAACGGGTCCAAATGGCTCTGTGAGTGGTTAAGGTTGCCGACCCCTGCCCTAGAAATATAGCTCCTAGGTCTGAAGACATTCTGCTGGTGATGGACATAAGGTCACTTCTGTCCACGTTAATTCTACGCCCTTGCTCTCAATAGTTCCTGGAGGTTAGTGGCAGACACCACTATATCTATATCCAATAATTGCTAATAGATTTTCACACTAAACCTGAAATAGCAGCGAATTCCTTTCTTTTTTATTTTAATATATGTAACCACATACACAGGTCGATGTGCTGTAGAAATATTGCAAATCAATGCATTTATTGAAGACTAATGACCAAAAAATTTCAGTTTCTCTCCCTGACTCTGCATTTAAATTGGCCATCTAGAGCTTCCTGGAACTATTTGGTGGGAACTATTTGCATGGGTCACATGAAAACCAAACATTTTGGACTTCTGTTGGCACAACTCTGCCTTTATTGGCACTTTTCCACTGCATGTAACCTACACTAATCTACAGGACTCGACACGGTTCTTTGGATTTTCCACTGGCCAAATCTGGCACCTGGTCCCTGGAACCGGGTAGGTTTTCAGACCCAGCTCACTCCGAGTTCTAACTGTGCAGAGTAGGTACTAAATGGTGACATGTAAACTCTGCAGAGCGTTGATTGGCCAGAGCCATGTCAATCACCACAAAATGCAGAGCTCATTCCAATTCAGAAGAAACTCGCCGCTTGTAAAATCTCTCAAGTTACAGCCATTTCCACGCTTATTTTTATAGGACTCACAACGGCAGCTCGTAACTTCACCTCGAGGTGTTTTGAAGATGTTTATATGCTCCTTGGGCCTTTGTGAAAGCCGACCGTGCAACTAATAAAACAGATCTGTGAGAACAGATCAGCACAGCTCTGCTTTCAGATAGAACTAATGTTAGCACAGTGTCATGGAGAAACTACATTTAGTTTTCCCTTAACACATCACAGATGAATGTTTGAATCAAAGTAATTATTTATCCATACAAATCACATTAGATACAGTAACGTGCAATTATTTGTTATTATGTGTCTTCTGCATTTAATCCATCTGTGGCAGTGAACACACACACACACACACACACACTAGTGCACTAGATAACTACATATAGATGAACAATAACATACAAACTATTATTAGAGTGTAAGACAAATATGAGCCCTAAATAAGCCATTAATTCTATGACATTTTTACTGGACATATGTAACAACAATTTACACTCTTTCACTTCAGATCTTATTGAAATTAATGAACAATTTAAAATATTTATTTTAAACTGGTAATACAGTATTTGTAAAATACATGGACAGATTCTGCTTTGCTATTGTTTATAAAGGCTACTGACAGGCACTAACAGTCCTGATGGCAGTTGGCTTAATAAATGTCTGACAAAGTTTTACCTGTTTTACTACAGTCTCGGCTAACAACAAAAAAAAGATCCCCAGAACCAACACTGCAAATGTCCCCAGGATGTTATTTTGTAGGGTCACCAAAACGTTACAGGGGATGTTCTTATAGGACCTTTATAGGACCACCTGGAAACCTTCAAAGCACTATGATGGGACGTTTAAGGAAAGTCCTTTAAAAGTCTCTTTTGACTTTCTTAGGATGTTTTAAGGACTTAGGACTATCAGGAAACCTTCAGAAGACTATGATGGGACATTAATGAAAGCGTTTTCATTATTATTGACTTTATTTAACAAACATAATTTATGTAACCATTACATTATCACTTACTGATATAACAAGTGGGGGCTCGTCCTATTTTTTTTGTGTGGGGGGCAGGTGTTGTGTGTTTCCATTGGGTGCAGTATGGAGTTTGACCTGGAGAAGTTTATTTTGTCTCCATCAGTAGAGGATTTGTGGGATTGTCGAAAGGCTGATTTATTGTTGGTTGCTGAGTTGGAAACTGACATTTCAATACCTCGCTCAGCTAGAGTAGGTGAAATACGGTATGTGTTGATTTCTCTGCTTCGTGAAGACAGACGTGTGCTTGTGTCCCCTGATACAAGGAGTGCTGCAAATACAGATCCAGCCGTGTTGTCTAGTGTGGACGGTGTTGGTGTTGCCTCAGGTGAACCAGATGTCTTGACAGTGGCGGAGGCTACTGGACAGTCACCAGGTATACCATCCGGCATAGATCCAGTTACTTCTCTATCTGGAGTTGGTCCACTTAGTGAGATGAACTTGAACATGGCTATTAAGCGAAAGGAGTTGGATCTTGCTATAAAGCAACAAGAGCATGAGACACAGTTGCTGCAGGTTCGTGCCTTGGAATTGGAGGTAAATAAGGGTTCCTCCTCCAGGCATACTGCTTCACACTTGCCTGAATTTGATATCAGTAAGCACATCTCTCTAGTGCCTCCATTTAGAGAATCTGAAGTTGACTCCTATTTTACTGCATTTGAGCAAGTAGCATCTACCTTGCACTGGTCTAAAGATATGTGGTGTACTTCTCCAGTGCAAACTACATGGTAAGTCGCAGGAAGTGTGTTCATCCCTAGGTGTTGAACAGAGCCTTGATTATGAAAAGGTTAAGGCTGCTGTTCTAAGAGCCTATGAGTTGGTGTCTGAGGCATACCGTCAAAGATTTAGGTCACACCGAAAATCTGCAGACCAGACATTTGTTGAGTTTGCTCGTGAGAGTTTGCTTGTTTGAGAAGTGGTGTTCAGCATCTAAAGTGACTACTTTGCCCCAGTTGAAACAATTACTATTATTGGAGGATTTTAAAAATTCTGTGCCTGAAGTTATTGTAGCTCATCTAAACGAGAAGAAGGTTTCTACACTGTCAGATGCTGCTGTTTTAACAGACGAATTTGTTTTAACTCACAAAATGTTTTTTCCATCTGGGAATGCTACCTCTTCTGTAGTTGGTGGTACGGACAAAAGGGGTAAAGCAGGGTGGTCTCCGGTGACTCGAACCTTCCAGAGGTCACCAAGACGAGAGCAGTCTCCTAATACTCCTGCTGTTCAGTCTTCCTCACAAACTTCTGAGAAGCGTGTGTGTTTTTATTGTAGGCAAGCTGGTCACTTGATTGCGGACTGTAAAGTCTGGAATAAAAAACAAAATCAACCTAAGAATGTGGCTTGTATGTCTGCTGCCGCGGCTAATACTGATATGTGATGTTACTTTCCAGCCTTTTATACTGGATGATTGTGTTTCTCTGTCTAAAAGTGATGAGGGTACTAGTAATGTGTCGGTCGCGAACGAACCGGTTCAAAGAGCCGGCTCTTGTAAGTGAACGATGAGAGCCGGTTCCTGTCTAAGACCGATCCGTTTTTTTCTAAGGCTTGTCATTCAACCAATCAGAGAACAACAATCAAAGCTGAGACACGGTTTTTCTGAATGCCAATCTGCCTTCTAGGGCTGCAACAACGAATCGATTAAATCAATTAAAATCGAGTGTTAAAATAGTTTGCAACTAATTTAATAATCGATTAGTTGGGTCTAAGTTATTATACACATAGGTACAGTTGCTGCACGTGACGAACTCTGGAAGAAGGGTTTAAAAAATGGCGGAGGCGGTCACAGCAGAGGATAATGTTAGTACAAGCAGAGAGAAAAATGTACGACCCAAGTCATCAAACGTATGGGAACACTTTACCTTAACGCTTTCAAGGAACAGCGTTAGGTGCAACATGTGCACAGCTGATCTCGCATGGCACAGCAGCACAACATCACTGCATGAGCACCTGAAAATGAAGCCTGTTGGAGCTATGTGTGAAAGAGATTAAGTATAGTAAGTTAATTCTGCTTTTTCTCTCACTCAATGTTACTAGAGCCTGCTAGAGTAATTAAACAACATTTATTTTCTTTACATTGATATTACACTCGCGTTTAGCGAACAAGCCTTAGCTTCCCCCCGAGTTTTCTCTCCCACCTTAAATGTGTCAGCTCGACCAGCAGTTCCAAAACAAGCTGTAGTTTTAGTCAAGCTAACGTTAGCGACGTTAGTTTTTCTCTCACTCAATGTCACTAGAGCCTGCTAGAGTAGTTAAACTAGATGTCTCATTTTTAGTAATTTATATCACTCTTGTATTTAGCGAGTTTTCCATTCTACCTTAAATGTGGCGGCAGTTACATTCAGAGTTAAAAAAAAAATCCAAACATTTTTAAAAATAATGTATTTAAAGCCTTTTTCAAGGTCTTTTCTGACTGGCATTGCGTGTTAGTGTTTGAGTATCACAGCCAAGTGTATATTACATTATAAGTGTATATTACATTACATACTGTTAAATATTGATAAATATAAAATTAATGTAATGGTTGGGTTAATTCTTCATGTAAACGCTAATTTTTAATAATGGTAGGTTGTGTGTTCCTTATACAATTACAACATTAGTTCTCTAAAATCTTAAATATCTTAACAATATCTGATCATTTGTGTTAGATTAATTTCCCTTTTATTCTCAGCACATGGCAGCATCACCCAATATCCATTTATGTAATTTCAATTTGCCTGCATTGTGTCTGCATTTTAGATCAGTAGTTATTAACTTAAAAAAGATGTATGTTCATATCTACACTTTCTCTCTCACCTCAGATAAAAACAGCCCAGCATTGCTGACTATGTTTTGAAGAATATCTGCACACCACAGCAAGCAGCTGTTCTCACTGATGGTATCCTGAATATGCTAGTAACAGACAGGAAACCAAATTTGGCTTGTCTTCCTTTTTATCAGATTAATAAGCGATTAATCGAAAAAATAATCGACAGATTAATCGATTATTAAAATAATCATTAGTTGCAGCCCTACTGCCTTCCAAAAAATAGTAGTATACCGGGCCAGCCCAGTCCTTTCTTTCTAGTGATGTGCTTGATTTGGGTGAACACTCTTTTTGTGGCTCTTATGTGGTGGTATGTGGGATAGATTTGTGCCCCATGAGTGTGCCATTGCATTACATTCATTTACATTCCGAGTTGGTCAGTGGAATGGTTAAAATTGCTGTGAGAAATAGATTACCTGTTGAAGGGGTGGATATGATACTAGGTAATGACCTTGCTGGTGGAAAAGTGTTCCCCATCCCAGAGGTTGTGTTTGAACCTTCCTTAAATGAGTTTGTAAAAGGGACTTGGCATTAGCTGATTGTTGTGTGTTGTCTCTTCCTGATAATCGAGCTGAGTTGGTATCTGCCCAAGAATTAGATCCCTCTTTGGCTAAATGCAGGTCTGCAGTTGTAGCCCCTGATCAAATATGGGTATGTTCTGTTGCTTACTTTTTACAAGACAAAGTTTTAATGAGAAAATGGTCACCACCTTCAGAGATTACTGATTGGAATACTGTGTTCCAAGTGGTAGTACCTGAACAGTTTAGGTCCCATGTGTTAAACCTTGCCCATAATCATATAATGGCAGGACATTTTGGTATTAATAAAATCTATAAGCGTGTTCTGCAGCATTTCTTTTGGCCAGGACTTAGGGCTGATATAGTGAAATTTTGTAATTCTTGCCATGTTTGTCAAGTTGCCGGAAAACCTAATCAAAGCATTCCCCCGGCACCTCTGTGTCCCGTACCTGCCGTGGGAGAGCCGTTTGAACATTTACTGTTGGACTGTGTTGGTCCTCTTCCTAAGACAAAAAGTGGTAACCAGTATAACTCCATCCATCCATTATCTGTAACCGCTTATCCAATTTAGGGTCGCGGGGGGTCCAGAGCCTACCTGGAATCATCGGGCGCAAAGCGGGAATACACCCTGGAGGGGACGCCAGTCCTTCACAGGGCAACACAGACACACACACACACCTACGGACACTTTCGAGTCGCCAATCCACCTGCAACGTGTGTTTTTTTTTTGGACTGTGGGAGGAAACCCACGCGGACACGGGGAGAACACACCAACTCCTCACAGACAGTCACCCGGAGCTGGAATCGAACCCACAACCTCCAGGCCCCTGGAGCTGTGTGACTGCGACACTACCTGCTGCGCCACCGTGCCGCCCCGTACTATAACTGCTAAGTCTACATCTAGAGCCCTTGTACATTTTTGCTCTATTTTTGGTCTGCCTAAAACCATTCAAACAGACCAGGGAACACACTTTGCTGCTAAGCTTTTTGCGCAAGTGTTTCAGCAACTGCAGATGGAGCATCAAACTTCCTCAGCCTTTCATCCTCAGTCTCAGGGTGATCTTGAGCAGTTTCACCAAACTCTCAAATCTCAGTTGCGTATTTTCTGTTTGGAAACTGGGAAAGAGTGGGATGAGGGTTTGCCTCTCCTAATGTTTGCTATTCGTGAGGTCGTACAAGAGTCAACTGGTTTTAGTCCGGCTCAACTGGTGTTTGCTCATACAGTGTGGCGACCCTTAAAGTTGCTAAAAGACCAACTGATGGCTGAAAGATATTCCAGTCGTGGTACTTTGTTAAAGTATGTCAGTAAATTTCGTGAGAAACTCCACAAGGCCTGTGAAATGGCACAGACAAATCTTTCATCTGCACAGTCTTCCACGAAAGTATGTTATGATAAGCGGGCAGTATTGAGGGAATTTCGGTCTCATGACCAGGTTTTAGTGTTGTTGACGGTTTATGGTTCTGCATTACGGGCAAAGTTCTCTGGTCCATATGAGGTTATCAAGAAACTGAATGAGGTCAATTATGTTGTGTAGGAGTAGCCTGATTGTAAAAGGAAACATCGGGTATGTCATGTTAACATGTTGAAACAATATGTTCCACGTGAAGAACGGCATTCTCAGTCATTAGGCTTATCTATGACTGACATTAAGCCTGCTCTGGTTGCTGTGGTACCTGAAGCAGAATGTGAAGCTGATAATATTAATGATGTTTGAATGCCTTCCTCTGTCATTTTGTCTGCACGTCTACAGAATTCTGAGTTGTTGTCCACCTTTGATTCACATTTGCAACATCTCCCTGAAGATGTTCGTGCTGATTTGAAAGCACTGTGTTGGCAGTATGCAGACCTGTTCACGGATGTGCTGCGGCAAACAAATATACTTAAACATGATATTAATATTTGTAAAAGTGTTCCAATTAAGCAGAATTACGACCGGGTGAATCCAGCCAAACAAGTTATTATACAAACTGAAGTAGAGTATCTTGCTCAACATGGGTTAGCATTTCCGAGCTCCAGCACATGGAGTTTGCCCTGTCTTCTGGTCCCAAAACCAGACGGAACATTTAGATTCTGTACTGACTACCGAAAAGCGAGTGTCGTTCTTTTCCTTGGCCTAGGATTGAAGATTGTATTGATCCTAGGCAGACAGATAGGTCAGGGGAAAGTTCGCACTCCAAAGGATAAAGTGCAAGCTGTTCTGGATTTTCCTGCTCCACGTACTAGACATGAACTACAGAGATTTCTAGGAATGGCTGGGTACTACCGCTCTTTTTGTAAATATTTTTCTGTCGTGGTACTCCCTTTAACAGATCTGCTCAAAGGTCTTGTGAATTACGTATGGACTAGTGATTGTCAGAGGGCTTTTGACAGTGTAAAGGCTCTTTTGTGTAGTGCTCCAGTTCAGAGTGCCCCTGATTTTTCACGACCATTTAGTTGGAAGTGGATGCATGTGATAATGGTGCAGGTGCTGTGCTGATTCAGGATGACATCCGAGGAGTGCCACATCCTGTATGTTTTTTTTTTCTAAAAAGTTCACTAGGTACCAGTTACCATAGTACTAGGTACCATAGAGAAAGAAACGCTGGCATTGCTTCTAGCTCTACAACATTTTGAGGTTTATCTCAATTCACATTCCTCTCCTACTATAGTCTATACGGATCGATCATAACCCTCTTGTTTTCCTCTCCAAAATGTGTAATAAAAATCATCGTTTAATACGGTGGGCATTGTCTATTCAACCATTTCATATCATTGTTGAACATAAAACGGGGTCAGATAATGTTGTCGCTGATGCTCTGTCACGCTCTCTATAGCCCTAAAGAAATTTTATTTTTTTTGGTGGGGGGGTGTTGCGGGTTGTATGTGTCTCTTCTTTTTCTTTTCTTGTTGTCTTGCTATCCCTCCCTGTCTTTAGGTGGAGCTGTGGAGATATCCGGTATTGCTGGCTACTGAGGTGTTTCCTGTGTCTACCTATAAAAGAAACAGGAAGCTGAAGATGGGCACAGCCATTTTTCCAATTGTGAATTGCCATGTGGTGTGAAACTTGGTGATTTCTCTGTCTCTGTGTGAGAACTGTGTATATCTGGAGACTGTGTTTATTACTTTCGTGGTCACCTGTGCCGGAAGGGGGTACGCTCCTTTTGAGTTTGTCTATTTTCTCCTGGTTCATTGATAGAGAGGGAGTTGTTACGTCTCGGTCTAGGAGATGATTATTGGTTAATGAAATTTCCCTAAAAAAATAAAGTAGAGAGAAAAAAAAGAGAAACTCACACAGTTTAGAATAAATGACAAAAGTGTATTTACAAAGAAAATATGGATATTGAACAAAATCAAACAATCAAATCTTGTAACAACAACACACAAAACTTAAAGTCATACCTCCAGGGGTAAGCCACGGCCAAAATAACAAACATAACCCAACACTAACTCCAACCCCAACACTAACTTTGCTATTCAAACAAATAAACAAATAAATGACAATAAATATACCTGACTATTAAGTTTTGTCATTAAACTTAAAGAACACAGCTATTGTGAATTGCAAAAAAATTAAGCATTATAATTTAAAAAAAAAAAAGCTTTGTTTTATTCATTTCACGACCCCAGCAGATGCAACATGAATGTATATACCTATCACCAAACCTGCCAAAACTTTATCTTTCTAGCTACAATTATTTAATTTCACCATCAGGAGGAGACAAACTACAAATAATAATAAGTAGGCATGTGTTTTTAGATATGTAAATAGAAACTCATAAAATTATGAAACTTTAGTATATATAGATTTCAAACAATTAAAAAAAAAACCCTTAAGGTAACATGACCAAAAATCTTTTTACCACCAATACATAGTTTTAGAGTTGTGCAACCAATCAACAAACAACAAAACCAGACAATTAAACTACTGGTTTTTAAAATGTTTAATTTAATCCAGTTCCAATGTGGTGCAGCTATCAAATTTGCAACACAACAGTTTTCTAAAAAAAAAAAAAAAAAAAAGACTAACACTGATAAATGTGGGTAAAATACCCAAAACCTAACAGCAACACTTTAGCACAGGTGACATACTACCTACGATTCTTAGTCCAACAAGGATGCTTTGCACTGCCTTAAATATTTATTTTGGTCTCCATGGATATTTCAATTTCAGTGTATACAGCAGTCCAAAATGCATTGTGAAGGCTGTGGTGAATTCAAAGACTGTCCCATTACCACCTTGATGACAGTGGTGTGTTGTTCTCCTCATGTCTCTAAAATAATTAAAATAAAATAAAAATAAATAAATAAGCACACACATGACTCAAAAAAGTGTCAGTATGTGTGAGTGTTTGTCGCCTTGTGAAGGACTGGTGCCACCTCCAGGGTGTGTTCCCACCTTGCGCCCAATGATTCTGGGTAGGCTCTGGCCACACGGCGACCCTGAATTGGATAAGTGGTTTCAGACAATGAATGAATAAGCAATAACTTGTTTCAGTAACTGTAAAACATTTATTTTAATTATTTGTCTTTAGCTAAGGGACATGGAAGATCTTTAAATCCTGGGCTAACATGTTAGCACTAGCTAACATTATCTACTGGCTGATGCAAAGCGACACAGGTTTAGTTATGATTAAAGCTTATATTTAGCTAAAATATAATGCAGCCGAGTGTGAAGCGATAGGGATGAGGATCAGCACCTCCAAGTCCGAGTCCATGGTACTCGGTCGGAAATGGGTGGAGTGCTCTCTCCAGGTTGGAAGTGAGATCCTGCCTCAAGTGGAGGAGATTAAATACCTCAGGGTCTTGTTCACGAGTGAGAGAAAGATGGCGCGTGAGATTGACAGGCGGATCGGTGCAGCGTCAGCAGTAATGCGGGCTCTGTATCGGTCCGTTGTGGTGAAGAGAGAGCTGAGCAGAAAAGCAAAGCTCTCGATTTATCGTTCAATCTACATCCCAACCCTCACCTTTAGTCATGAGCTTTGGGTAGTGACCGAAAGAATAAGATTGCGGGTACAAGCGGCTGAAATGAGTTTTCTCCGCAAGGTGTCTGGACTTTCCCTTAGAGACAGGGTTAGGAGTTCGGACGTCCGGGAGAGACTCGGAGTGGAGCCGCTGCTCCTCCACGTCGAGAGGAGCCAGTTGAGGTGGTTCGGGCATCTGGTTCAGATGCCTCCTGGACGCCTTCCTGGTGAGGTGTTCCAGGCATGTCCAACGGGGAGGAGGCCCCGGGGCAGACCAAGAACACGCTGGAGAGACTACATGTCTCGATTGGCCTGGCTATGCCTTGGTATACGCCCAGAGGAGCTGGAAGCAGTGGCTTGGGAAAGGGAAGTCTGGGTTTCTTTGCTTCGACTGCTTCCCCGCTACCCCGATCCAGATAAGCGGTGGATGATGGATGGATGGAAGTTGTTGTATTTAAATCAAATGATATTTAAAGAAGGTATTGGCGTACTTAACAGAGTATCCTTGGCTCAGCTGAAGAAACCGTTAAAAACTGGCTCTAACTGGAAAGGTCCACAGCTCGCACTGCAATCTCGTGCACAGGTTTAACAGTGCTTATGCGCAGACGCCATGTCTTCATTAATTGATACTTATTCTCTACCAAAGTCATTTGTAGACTATTTATTCATTTTTATAATGTCTCTGCATCTATAACGTATACATATGTATACACTCATACACACCACTCTGATGAGTAGACTTAACTGTCAACCTCCTGTGCAGTCTGAATTCCCAATGTAATTAATCCAATCACCTGTTTAGTGATTGGAATGCACCTAGAATGGTGAAATCAGCTGGTTGTCATGCACCGTGATAAGTGACGGTCAGGGGACCACATGCGGACGTTCTCTAAAAGTAACAAAACGTTACCCAAAGAATGGTAATGGGGCGTTACAGAACGTTTTAGGAATTGGTGTTTTGGAACGTTTGATTAATTCTAGAATATGACATGTTGCGGACATCCATAAAGTCGTAGAAACATCCTACAGTGAACATTACCAATGTACAAACCAGATTCCAAAATAGTTGGGACACTAAACAAATTGTGAATAAAAACTGAATGCAATGATGTGGAGATGGCAAATGTCAATATTTTATTCGTAATAGAACATAGATGACAGATCAAAAGTTTAATCTGAGTAAATGTAACATTGTAAAGGAAAAATATGTTGATTCAAAGTTCACAGTGTCAACAAATCCCAAAAATGTTGGGACAAGTAACACTTAAGTGGCTGGAAAAAGGAAATTGAGCATATAACGAACAGCTGGAAGACCAATTAACTCTAAATAGGTCAATTGACAACATGATTGGGTATAAAAAGAGCTTCTCAGAGTGTCAGTGTCTCTCTGAAGCCAAGATGGTAAGAGGATCACCAATTCCACCATTGTTGCGCAGAAAGATGAAAAAGTGCAGCAATACCAGAATGGTGTTACCCAGCGTAAAATAGCAAAGACTTTTAAGTTATCATCATCAAACGTGCATAACATCATCAAAAGATTCAGAGAATCTGGAACAATTGCTGTGCGTAAGGGTCAAGGCCGTAAAACTCTACTGGATGCTCGTGATCTCCGGGCCCTTAAACGTCACTGCACCTCAAACAGGAATGCCACTGTCAAGGAAATAACAGAATGGGCTCAGGAATACTTCCAGAAAGCATTGTCAGTGAACACAATCCACCGTGCCATCCACCGTTGCCAGCTGAAACTCTACAGTGCAAAGAGGAAGCCATTTCTAAGCAAGCTCCACAAGCTCAGACGTTTGCACTGGGCCAGGGGTCTTTTAAAATGGAGTGTGGCAAAATAAAAAACAGTCAAAAAGACTTTTCTGTGGTCAGAGGAGTCACGATTTGAAGTTCTTTATGGAACACTGGGACAAGTGCGTATTTACAAGTGCGTAATGACCTCCCACATTTCATTCATTCATTCATTCATTATCTGTAACCGCTTATCCAATTCAGGGTCGCGGTGGGTCCAGAGCCTACCTGGAATCATTGGGCGCAAGGCGGGAATACACCCTGGAGGGGGCGCCAGTCCTTCACAGGGCAACACAGATACACACACACATTCACTCACACCTATGGACACTTTTGAGTCGCCAATCCACCTACCAACGTGTGTTTTTGGATCGGGAGCACCCGGAGGAAACCCACGCGGACACGGGGAGAACACACCAACTCCTCACAGACAGTCACCCGGAGCGGGAATCGAACCCACAACCTCCAGGTCCCTGGAGTTGTGTGACTACGCCACTGTGCCGCCCCCTCCCACATTTGCCTTCTTTATTTTGATTTTAGAAATTTGGCAACCCTATGCTAGCAGAAGAAACCTGATAATTGATTAACTAGTAAGCCTGCTGAAAAAGCCAGTTAAATTGTTCATTCATTAAACAGTGCAGTGTTTAGGACTGAACTGATGTTTATGTTGTTTCCTGACGTTATGACTGATTTTTTTTTAAAAGCAGCAGCTCCTTTCTTTGCTTAATCTGTACCTTATCAAAGAAATTTCCTGCTATGAGGCAATTGCTCCAGCCCGCCCCGGTTAAAGCTTAGCCCTCCCTAATCATTAATCCCTAGTGACAGCTCTGATGCCTGTAATTCGCATCCTGTAAGTACCATTAGTTCATGTTATGAATGTGGGCTAAACCATTAAAATAAAATAGAATGGATGAGGCAAAATAGGCAATACGGATGTTTACTTTTTGCCTAACAAAATGAAATAAAGTTCAGAATTAAAGATGAGGAGGGATTCGCCACACTGAAACACTACATGGACATATAGTGCATCAATCAAGAATAGATTTTCTAAACTTAAAAAAATAAAGAACATAGATGTCATAATCTATAGCACACTGCACGCTAATGAAAAGGCCTCAATCCAGTACTGGACGAGTGTGATCTTTAGGATGTAATTAAAAACAGACATGATTCTGTGGAAATCACATTTCCCAGAACACTTGTCTGGAAACAAAATTGTTGCTGTATCCGTAAGTGCAAGTCATAACTCAGAAATGCAGAGAGAGTGAAAAAATATAAATAGGGTTGAGAAATAGAGTTAGGGAGTTAGAAGTAGAGAAGGAATTGAAACACTACACTATATCTCTATATAGAGAGAGAGAGAAAGAAAGGTACCGTGTGCGCGAGTGAGGCAATGAGCGGTTTAGTGTTTCCTATTCACTGAAATTTCCTCTGGAGATATAAAAATTAATTTCGCCTCAGCGACTCAAAATCCCTTCACAATAAAGACTGGCGGAAGACATGACACGGCAAGACATGACTGTATGTGAACAAGAAAGATGATAACTAGCCCCCTCCCCCTCCCTCCAGATAACACACTGAATGACCCCATGTACAAAATCAGCACATGCACAGAATGTACATAAACTTTCAGATTAGTTGAGTGTGTGTGTAATCGGATACAGATGTAAACATGGCTATTATGCTTTTATTTAATGGATCATTTAATTTAATTACCCACCTTGTTCAATTGGATAAACATGTAAGCGAAATTATTCTATTCAGATTGAGTCTATTCCGAATGAGCTATTAACCGGATTATCAGGCTGCACGTAAACGTGGCCCAGGGTGTTTTTAAACATTTACTTAAACATGTGTTAAAACTAGCCCATGATGTCTGTAATTGTGCACTGTTCATAATACTTGGTTGGTGCTGCAAAGTGTGTGTTTTCACATGTAGCAAATATGTAGGGTTTCCTGAATATGAATATCACAATCTATCTAAAGCACTTTTATGATTATTTAGCAAAATCCAAATTGCCTCATTCTTTGCAGCTTGTAATATATTTTATTTTCAATATACACAATCAAAAGGCATTACATTTGTCTTAATACATGTAATACATGAGCTTGTTCAACTGTAGATGTTTTTAAAACCAGACTCAAAACGCATCTTTATAAACTAGCATATGGATGATATTATGTGTATGTCTTCATGGTTATGTATGTGTCTATGTTGCTTGGGTTTCTTGAAAGGCACTTTCAAATAAAAATGTATTTTATTATTATTATTATTATTAATACATGATGAGCGATAACATAAATGTGTTACAGTTAGCATGAATCAACCGAGTTTATAACATAGCTTCTTCAACACCAATTTATGCATGTAAGCCTTATAATATAACAAAAGGCAGACAGTTCAACAGTTCACAGTTGTAATAAAAGTCCAATATATGGATGTTCTCAGTTTTTCTCACTTTGGAAACTGTACACCTTAGTTATCAGTATTTACCTTGGTATGTAGAACAATGTGCAAAGATTGTCCAAAGGTTGATGACTCACACTCCTCCTCTACAGGGAAAGGTTTACAGGTTTGAAATTGGTGAAAGGAAATGACTGCATTTAGCCACAAGAGCAAACAACTGGTCAGACTTGGGATATTCAGCAGCAAAACAATGTAGAAACTAAAGGAAAAAAGTCCATGTTAATTGACTTTAAGCAGCCTGTACTTTAAATAAAACAGTACTAAAAAGTACTTTCACATTACACGTGGTATTATATAGTTAATACAGTAGACCTCCTAAGTAAAATAGTTTTCAGGTTGGATATTCTGAGGAGATAAATGAAGTTATACTCTATATAAACCAAATATCAGATAATGCTGTCCGATGGTTACATATAAAGAGGTGGTAATTGACTTAACAAGCCTATGTTAAGATGTGCACATCTGTGGGTTGTGCTACTAATGAACTAATATGCGACTAATGAACAAAAAAAAATCAGAAGCAGATTTTATTTTATTTTTTTTTGCATGGCAAGTGTTTTAAAAACTCTCCGTTCTTTATTTCATGTATGTTTGTTTTATCTAAATCTGAAATGAGTTTTTTGTCTGGAACTGAGGGTGAACTGGTTCATGTTTGTGACAGACAAGTATTGACTGGGTTCTGCCACAGAGTTCAGGCACTTCCATTCTTCTTTTGTCTCAGTCCACCTGAACAGGAATGTCTCGTCGAAATCGGCCTTGTTTGGTTCATTCAGTGCTTTTATCTGTTTAAGTGAAAAAGTAGCATTTTTATTGAGACTTGGGCAGTGCCTTTACACAGAAGCACCAAAAAGGAATAGTAATAATAATAATAATAATAATAATAATAATAATAATAACATAAACAGCAGAAGACAAAATACCTTAATCTGGACTGTTTCTGTGTCTCCTACCCTGTTTACCACAGGGAAATACATTTTGTTTTGCAGTTTAAAGCAGAAAGCCATGTAGATGATGTCATCATCCCCCAATTTCCGATACACAGTGACTGAAAAAAAATTATAATGATTAAATTGAGAAGTACATAAACCTACATAACAAGAACTTACACGGGTTAGACAATGAAACTGAAAAACCTGTCATTTTAGTGTGGGAGGTTTCATGGCTAAATTGGAGCAGCCTGGTGGACAATCTTCATTAATTGCACATTGCACCAGTAAGACCATGTGCATTCAATTGTTCAAACATTGTATCCTGAAGGCGGTGCTGTGTATCAGGATGACAATGCACCAATACACACAGCAAGACTGGTGAAAGTGAAGTTGAACATCTCCCATGGCCTGCACAGTCACCAGATCTAAATATTATTGAGACACTTTGTTGTGTTTTGGAGGAGCGAGTCAGGAAGCGTTTTCCTTCACCAGCATCACGTAGAGACCTGGCCACTATCCTGCAAGAAGAATGGGTTAAAATCCCTCTGACCACTGTGCAGGACTTGTATATGTCATTCCCAAGACGAATTGACGCTGTATTGGCCACATACTAATAAATTATTGTGGTCTAAAACCAGGTGTTTCAGCTTCATTGTCCAACCCCTGTATGTGCATACTATGTAGAGGGGCATTCAATAAGTTTATGGTACAGATAATCCTGCAGGTGAGTTATATAGTTATATAGAATAATTAGTATTGTGGCAATTGCTAAATAAAACCTTATGAATAACTTATTTGTGGAAAGGTTTTACTGGAAGGTTTTCTGATGATAACGATAAATTACAGATTCTGAAAGTTAATTGTTAGATCTAACAAATGTATAGAGGTTAAGGTTAATTACATAGAAAAATTAAAATATGCATTTCATATGTGTTTTGCTTCATACCTATACCAAGAATTCACTGAACACCCCTTGTATGCCACAGATATATTCTTGTTACATTGAAAGCAGGTTCTATAAAGAAATAACAACACACTTTAGATCCATTTCCAACTGAAAATAATCTTAGTCTAGATTTAGGGCAGAGCACAAAAAGAGGTTTTTATAAGAACAATAAATGATTTAGGTATGAATTGTAATTTATTTTTATTTATTAGGAATTACAAAATAAATTTTACTAGATATATCAATGCATTTTAGAACAAACTGTACACATATATATTACAAATGTACCTGAACAGCACTATGGTCTACCAATATACACGTCACAGCTCCCCATGACCCATATATGTAAAATATGTATAAGCAGTAATAAGATATCACTACGCTCCCCTGCACTGCAGAGTTTATGTCAAAACCCTGGTTACACCTTGTAAAAAACTGTGACTGTTGTGTTGTACAATAAGAAGGAAGATCCTCAAATGTATTCTGCATTATGACACATACAGGTGCTGGTCATAAAAGTAGAATATCATAAAAAAGTTGATTTATTTCAGTTGTTCCATTTAAAAAGTGAAACTTGTATATTATACTCATTGCACACAGATATATTTCAAGTGTTTATTTCTTTTAATTTGATGCTTATAACTGACAACTAATGAAAACCCCAGAAAATTAGAATATTACTTAAGACCAATACAAAAAAAATGTATAAATGCTGGCCAACTGAAAAGTAAGAACATGAAAAGTACGAGCATATACAGCACTCAATACTTAGTTGGGGCTCCTTTTGCCTGAATTACTGCAGCAATGCGGCGTGGCATGGAGTCGATCAGTCTGTGGCACTCAGGTGTTATGAGAGCCCAGGTTGCTCAGATAGTGGCCTTCAGCTCTTCTGCATTGTTGGGCCTGGTGTATTGCATCTTCCTCTACACAATACCCCATAGATTTTCTATGGGGTTAAGGTCAGGCGAGTTTGCTGGCCACTTAAGAACAGGAAGACCATGGTCCTTAAACCAGGTACTGGTAGTTTTGGGACTGTGTGCAGGTGCCAAGTCCTATTGAAATATTAAATCTGCATCTCCGTAAAGTTGGTCAGCAGCAGGAAGCATGAAGTGCTCCAAAATTTCCTTGTAGACGGCTGTGTTGATCTTGGACCTCAGAAAACACAGTGGACCAACGCCAGCAGAGGACATGGCACCCCAAACCATAACTGACTGTGGAAACTTTACACTGGACCTCAAGCAACGTTGATTCTGTGCCTCTCCTCTCTTCCTCCAGACTCTGGGACCTTGATTTTCAAAGAAACTGCAAAATTTACATTCATCAGTGAACATAACTTTGGACCAATCAGCATCAATCCAGTCCCTTTTGGAAGTGAGACGCTTCTGACGCCGTCTCTTGTTCAAGAGTGGTTTGACACAAGGAATGTGACGCTGAAACCCATGTCTTGCATACGTCTGTGCGTGGTGGTTCCAGTTACAGTCCAGTCTTTGTGAATCTCTCCCACCATTTTTAATGGGTTTTGTTTCACAATCCTCTCCAGGGTGCGGTATCCCTATTGCTTGTACACTTTTCCTTCCCTTCGCCTCTCTATGAATGTGCTTGGACACAGAACTCTGTGAACAGCCAGCCTCTTTAGCAATGACCTTTTGTGTCTTGCCCCTTTTGTGTAAGGTGTCAGTGGTCATCTTTTGGACAACTGTCAAGTCAGCAGTCTTCCCCATGATTGTGTAGCCTACAGAACTAGCGAACAAAGACTGAGAGACCATATAAGGCCTTTGCAGTTGTTTTGAGTTAATTAGCTGATTAGAGTGTGGCACCAGGTGTCTTCAATATTTAACCTTTTCACAATATTCTAATTTCCTGAGGGCGGCACGGTGGCGCAGCAGGTAGTGTCGCTGTCACACAGCTCCAGGGGCCTGGAGGTTGTGGGTTCGATTCCCGCTCCGGGTGACTGTCTGTGAGGAGTTGGTGTGTTCTCCCCGTGTCAGCGTGGGTTTCCTCCGGGTGCTCCGGTTTCCTCCGGGTGCTCCGGTTTCCTCCCCGTTGCAGGTGGATTGGCGACTCGAAAGTGTCCGTAGGTGTGAGTAAATTTGTCTGTGTTGCCCTGTGAAGGACTGGCGTCCCCTCCAGGGTGTATTCCCGCCTTGTGCCCAATGATTCCAGGTAGGCTCTGGACCCCCTAAATTGGATAAGTTACAGATAATGATGGATGAATAATTTCCTGAGATACTGGATTTGGGGTTTTCATTAGCTGTCAGTTATAATCATCAAATTAAAAGAAATAAACACTTGAAATATATCAGTCTGTGCGTAATGAATGGGTATATTATACAAGTTTCACTTTTTGAACAGAATTACTGAAATAAATCAACTTTTTCATGATATTCTAATTTTATGACTAGCACCTGTATTGCTTTCCATTGCATTTTATAGAGTATTTTTATTTTACTGCTATATATAGCTTGGTAAAAGCTATAAAATTAAGTGGTTTCTTTTCCTAATATGAATTTTAAATCCCATTAACAGACATAAAAACATATTCACAAAGAAAAGAGGATTTGTCAGGGAAGCTTACTTACTTTTTGAATTTTCCTGAGTGTGTTTGGCAACGATCTGGTGAGTTGTGGAACGTCTTGTCGTCCTTGCTTCAATCCTGGCATACTTTCCACTGCTGGTCTCTAACTGTCCCTCCAGTGTGGGGGTTATGGTGGTGTATTTCATGCTTCAGGGGACAAATAATTAAAAGAAAACAATAACAAAACACAAATAAAAACCCGGTGCACGTTAAGTATTTGCGTTAAAGACATTCTATAGTAAAAACCTTATAACCGAACTGTACATTTCAAATACATGTAATTTCATTTGATGTGTAGTTGTAATTAAGTACATTTGTAAGGAATCTGACTTTTTTACCGTCTTGTTCCATACTGTAAATATGTCTAATGTCAACAGGCTAAGCTCCGTCTCCAGTAACCAGTGCAGGTTAAATAAGTCCTGTATCGGTGCAGAACTTAGTTCCCTAATCTTACTCAGTCGCGCTTTTAATTTTATCCCTCGATGTTTATTTTACCCCAAAAAATGTACGAAATGCCCTATATATATTCGGCTTACCTTTGTTGTCTCTAAGTTGATAAAAATACCACTTCCGGCGAAGGGCTCTCTTAAAGAACTGCAGGTTAGAAAAAAGAAGCCACAGAGTTTCTCTGCTGAGTGGACAGTAGGTCACTGAGCGCGCACATTTTGGAGGCGTTTTTATGGTCTGCAGGAGCGCGCACTCATGCCAACACACCCACACTGGTCTCTCTTGTGAGGACTTCCATACACAATCATAATTTTGACATTTGTGTCACGTTGGACAGGTCAAACAAAACATAAAAATGCGACAATGTTAATACACTCACTGTACATTTAGTTCTACAACTTCGGACTTCCATTTGTTTTTCTGCATGTATGAGATTTTTAGGGAGATGGGGTGACGGAATGGGAAAGAAAGGACGTTTCCTCACTCATTCTACCACAGAATTAACCTATGGAGAGATGTTAGTCTCTAAATTACATGTCAAATGCGTAAATGTTAATCCACAAATTAAACACAAATGTTTCACTAATCACAAATATACACAAGTTATCTTAAAATTTGTTAGCTGTGATGCCTGTTCAGAATCTATAATGTGTTAAAAACTCATTCTTCTGACACCACCTGGATTTAACTAAGTAAATGGTAAGAGCCTCCCATTGTATAATTAGTGCATAGGTGATTATGTTTAAGATGTTCGACATGTTATTTACCCCTAACTGGTGCAGTGAGTAATGAGTGCAGTCAAAAGATGCATCCTGTGTTCATGGAAAAGATATTAATATGTTTCAGAAGGGTCAGATTATTGACATGCATCAAGCAGAGAATGCATCTAAGGAGATTGCTGAAACTGCTAAAATCTGTCCAAGGCATTAATAAAAAGTGGAAGAACAGCTTCAATTTGCTAGGGAACATAAAGATTGGACTCTGGAGCAATGGAAGAGGGTCAGGTTGTTTGATGAGTCCAGATTTAAACAGTTCCAGGGTGATAGGCGAGTCAGGGTATGGAGAGAGGCGGCTGAAGTGATGCACCCATCATTCCTAGTGTCTACTGTACAAGATTGTGGGGGCAGTGCTATGATCTGGGGCTGCTGCAGTTGGTCAAGTCTAGGTTCAGCAAAGTTATATGCCCAAAGAATGAGGTCAGCTGACTACCTGAATATACTGAATGATCAGGTTATTCCATCAATGGATTTTTTATTCCCTGATGGCACGGGCATATTCCAAGATGACAATGCTAGGATTCATAGGGCTTAAATTGTGAAAGAGTGGTTCAGGGAGCATGAGGCATCATTTTACACATGTATTGGCCACCACAGAATCCAGATCTGAACCCCATTGAGAATCTTTGGGATGTTCTGGAGAAGACATTGCGCAGTGGTCCAAACCTCCCATCATCAATATGGCATCTTGGGGAAAAATTAATGCAACTTTGGATAGAAATAAAGGTTGTGCTGTTCAGTGGAATATTAGTGTGAGACCTTTTTTTGGCCAGGAAGTGTATAATCAACTGTGTAATTTTAATGAAAATGGTTAGAACAATGTTTAACAGCTGCTGATTGTTGTGATATGCCTGTAAGTAATCAGTCCTTATTAAGTTTTAAAGGCAATACACTGTAGAAATTACATTTTTACAGATTTACTTTTTAAAGAAGACCACAATAATGACACTACGATAAACATAAAAATGTAATTTAATTAAAAATGTACACCATCCTACACACCAGAGTATTTAAATATAGGACAATATAAAAATACAACAGTTAAAACTGATTTCCGGTACATCTATTGGATTAACAACTGATCAGCCATAACTTTACCACCACCTTTTTGTTTCTATACAGTTCGTTTTCTCAGGTCCACTAACAATGTACGAGCCTGTTGTACTTCTACAATTACAGACAGTACTTTCATCCTGTTTAATAGTCAGGAACCCCGAAGGTGATGATTTAAAGTGTGAATCATTCTCAGTGCTGCACTGACACTAATGTGGTGTTGATGGATTATGGATTATTTTGCGTATTGTGAGGGCATGAGTAGATCAGAAACAGCAGTGCTGCTATAGTAACAGTGAGAATAGTTAACCAACAAAAAAAATCCAGCTAACATCTTGTGCACTGTCCAGTGACCAATGATGGACAATGAAGGACCAGAGGATGACCAACACAAACTGTGCAGCAACAGATTGGACAGTGTGTGGACAGTGTTTAAAAACCCATTGAAATACACATTGAAATACAAGATGAAAGGGGGCTAACAAATTAAGCAGAGAAGAAGATGAACACCATTCTGTAATTTTAGAATTACAAAGTGCATGTATATGGTCAGCGGATAAAAAGGACAATGAATGCAGATACAAGTGTCCAGAGCAGTGCAACATCTAATCAGACGTCTGTTCCTCGTAGACCAGTTCAACCTGAACATGGTCTTTCAAGGCTTCATTCTCACGGTACACATAGAGTGGCGAGTTTTGTAGCTCTGATGCACAGAAGTCTTCAGTCTTGCTGTCCACATCTGTCAAAAGATCTTGGAAAGAGGTCACACAGGGGTCGTGCTCCTGTAGGGCCGCTGGGTATCGAGGAACAGCCTTCTCAATTCGTAGAGAGCGCCGCACTGGAGTAAAGAAACGAATTTCACTGCCATTGATTCTGCCTGATTTCTCCCGCTGCTGACTCTTTTTTCCACTGAACACAAATCACAAATATTAGATTAAATAAGCACCACGCACACAACAAAATGTCAATGTATAATACAATCCTTATTACTCACAATATAACCGAATTCAAATGTGCTCTGAACAACTACAGTTGCATAAGAATAAGGAGAAACCCCTGGTCAGATTACATGTTTTGTTAATTTTCTAAATGATAAGTTAACACGTCTCTGCACAGAACTAATATCATATGGTACTTTTTGCTCATTTTAGTGCATTATTTCATTTATGGAAGCCTCTTTCAACCAAATAAAATAACAATTACAAAAATGCACCAATTGTTTTTGTCTTTAATGTGTAAGTTGCTATCTCAACATTTTGAGATACTAGGTCAATATATTGAGACACTATCTCATTAATTTGAGTTACTAAGTCAATATATTTTAATACTACCTCAATATATTGACTTATATATTAATATATTTCCAAATAATGAGATAGTATCTTGAAATATTGAGATAGCCACTTGCATATTAATGAAAAAATGTGTGCCTTTATTTCATGTTATTTGGGCTTCCATATGAGTTTAACACACTGTTAAAAATATAACAAAATATGGGGTTTTGGTGTTGGCCTCATCACTTGGAGCACTTAGAGACTGAAAGTGCTGTATCAACCATGAAGCCAGGAGTCCTAGAGAGCACAGCTGAACAGGATATTTGAAGAAAAGGGTGCAAGGGAGCCAAATAATTGGAGCTAACAAAATGGGCATTGTGTAGAAACCAGGAGGTCATTCTAATGTCATGGCCTATTGACTAACAGTGTTTCAATTCAGTCAAAATGTATTCAACTGAACCAGTGAAAACATACCCACTCTTTCTACATACATTCTATACATGCAAACATAACCACTCTTTCTACAAGTAACAAAATAATGGTTGGTAACTCCTACACAGGAATGGTTATGGGAATTAATCAGATGATTAAAATGGAAAAACATACTTTGGAGTAGCCGTGATCTTGTATTTTATTACAGAGGAGTCCCCTTTTGCCCCACGGATCAGTGCACCAACAGGTTTTGGTGTATGGATATCAGAGTGGCGTTTTCCTTCTTTCTCACTGTCTACTTCCTTCACCTCCTGTGTCTGTTTGGAACATAACTCTAGGGAAAAATAAAAAAATATATATATAATATATATAATAATATATATATATAATTTGGCAAGGAGCATTGATTTTCCTTCATACCTTTTACTTCTTTCTTTTTGAGAATCTCAAACACCACAGAGCGCAGTTCTTCCAAAGGCTGTGAAAGGTAACAATGTTATTAGTCACACTGTTCTAAGGTAGATGAACAGCAATATAGTTGAAATAGTTATACTTTCATGTTTTACCTATTATACCAATTTAAATAGAATTTACATCCAAAATATTCAGACTTTTCTTTAGATTACTGGCACACATTGTTAACGTTATGTGAGAACATGACCTACTTACTTAAGACATTACTTCACTGGTTTTTGATGTTTTGTTTAAATCAAATCAATAAAACTAACTCATTGGAGAAATGTTAATAATCCACAGTATTTAATGTTTATTTTAGAAAAGAGCGTTTTTTGGTTACTCAATTACCAAAGTAACTGCTCCAGTACACATTTAACAATGTAGTCAATACTAACATCCCTAAACATTCAGGACATTACTGTGTGCTTCCTACTGTGGCAAACGTTTAGGCATGTGTTTTGAACATTCCAATGTCCATGTGCAAATGCGATTAATTGAAAGTTGAACTGGGAGTCTTGATTGCAAATCACATCTAAACATAGTGACGAAAATGTGGCAAAAAATTTGTGACGTTCATTCTTATGTAATGTATATGAATCAACAAAATATATTGTGGAAATGATGTCCATATATTTTTCAGTAAGTTGTAATGTAATTATTGTTACAGACCTAAACATCAGAACATGACTAGTGCCCTTGTGGCTGACTGGAATCAAATTGTACCCAGAGGCTGCTATAATTTTGGACATAGGAATTTTACATTCATTCTACATTTAAAGGAGCAACCTGTAATATATTTAATGTCCAGGGTGTGTTATCACAGATTAAGAAGCCAGCTAAGTTAAAGAACCGGCATCCCTGAGATCAGTGCTGATATCTCTTTGAGAACTGTCCAATTCTGGTGCAGAGCTCTACTGGAGTTTTGGCTTGAGATCCTACCTGCTGTCCAATAACATTACAGTCCAAACCCACCGGGTTGCCAGTACACAATATTTTAGACAGACCCATGCTCCTTCAGCCATGAAATTACCAAGCAAACTGAGATAATGCTAGGTTTTACCCGACCTTAAATGCCAGTGCCCTTCTTAATATCTCCATGACAAGAGACAGTAAAATGAGTGGAAATACTGGCCATGTGTTTGTAAGATTGAGGCAGCAAGACAAGTCATTTCATTTAAAAAAAAAAAAAAAAAACAGGTACAGATTAAGGAAGTAAACTCTCTAGTTGTTGTGTTTTATATAAAGGAAAGTGAGGGATAGTGAGATTAAAAGGTGTAATGATTTTTTTGTGTTTTATTCAAAGCAGAATAACAAGATTAAAAGATGCAAATAACATTGTTTTAAAACTTTTAGTGTGATTTATTGTTTACTGTACATCCTAAAAACTGCTGTGCATGCAAACAATAGGATGATAATGATGCTGAAATTACATATTGTAAAAAACATTCATTTTTGGTAGAATTCATGTTTTCAAGTGCTACCACTGCCAAAAAAAAGCTATTTTTAATTTATTTAATATCACATATTAATTTCACTCTCTCACACACACTCCTCCAAAAATACATAGTGCAGTTCCTGCAGGAATGAGATTGGAGTACTAACAACAAAGTCTATATTCTCCCTATTACTGGTCAGTGAAGCAACACAATGATTTAAAAGCTGTAATTTCACAGTAATAATACTATCAAGTAAAAAGTATTTCAGCATTCAGTCTATGCTCTACACTTGTGCTCTTTTCACCACTCTCACTTTACAGGCGAAAGGGGAGTGCGTAACATCTTGGAGATGGTGCAAGGACTCCTCTGGAAGTGGTGTGTTTGAGAAAATCAGTGATGACAGACACTTCACTCACTAAGAGGAAAGAGGTATTCAAGGGGAGCATGGCCAATGGCTTTTGCACTTCTCCAGCTGTTAGCGGTGTTGCTAGACCTGAAACTTCATGCCCTGTAGACCTCTTCAACTCATGCACAAATAAGCATGCTGTGTTTTCTATAAGTACTTCTGGTTAGGGACAGAGCTGTCTCCCATATCAAGCTCTATAAATGTCTTGTTTATCTGTTGTTTTATGAGGGGCAAATACAGATTTCACCTGATCTTTAGACCTCAGATTCTATCAAGGGGTATCTCCATGGTGGTTTCAGCCACCACTGAAATTGGACAATGAAGAGTTAAAATATTCTGTTAGAATTGTCTTGTTACTGGTATTAGTCTCTAAATAATGTATAATGCATACACCTAGAATCCATGTGTACACAGATTTTTACCTGTAACTTTACGACACTTAATAAAATTCTGAAGCAAGTGAGCCACTGCTGCAAAATATATACACTGTAACAGCTTGTAAAACGCTCATTTGTAACAGCAGGCTTACATTTTAACTTGTGCAGTTTGTTTTAGAAATTCCAAAAATTCTTTCCTTGACTGTGTGATTCTAGAACGCATGGTTTCCACAAGTCTTTGAAGTAAAAAGTATTTTTCAGCATTTTAATTTTTTTATTCAACTTATTCTACTTAAATATTTTTCATCAATTCAAACAATTTAATTTGTCTGAGGTATGCTTCACAAAGCCTGGACTTTCAGCTATTAAACCAATTAAAAACCTTAGTGAATACCTGGGTGTGTGGAGATTTATTTTTCTTTTTGCAATGGGTATCTCAAACAAATAGAGATGCATGAATCCCGATACTGCACGATAGTTGCTCAATACCGTGTTCATTTGTTTTTTTTTACTCGTAATCACAAATGAGGCTCTGATACCAACATCCGATACCTTGTGTCTAGTGCCGCGCTAATGAGCAGACAACTCAAAATGTCAGCGATCTGGAATTACAGTGAAACCTTGACTGATGAGTGAATCAACTTACACTTTAAGATGCAAGCCGAGATCTGAGTTACGAGCGAGTGAGCTTATGCCACCTGTCACTACAATTCAGCAAGCGCTCAGTTCAGGTTAGATGCATGAAAAGAAAAATCTGTGATGGCAACCCAAGCAAAACCGTCTGCAGGGAGAACCAGAGAGCAGTGAGTATGCTGCACTGTTTGACTGTCCTCGAACAAGGAGGGGTTTTCTTTACACAAAGTGTATTTTCATCCTGGGAAATGTTTTCCGATTTGCGAGAGCACTGTTCGTTGCCCGACTTGTTTTTTCTTCAAATGAATTTATATTCTCCACTCGTGAATTTGTATTAGATCTGATGCCATAGATCATGCTGCTGCTTTTAAAGTAAAACTGACAATACAACACTCCTATGTGCAGAACTTCCCAATCTTCTCAAAGACGCACAACATTGTGCAAATGCATATCAAGAGATTGTTGTTACTAATGTTACTAATTTATAGATAGATACTTTATTGATCCCAAAGGGAAATTCTTACTGGTGGTATAATGTGAGAAAATTATAAATAAAAGAGGGGCAGTTCCAGAAATGAAAAATACAGTTTTATTTAATAACTATACATTTACACAATGCTCCTGATTGCACGTTATATTGCTTAATGCGAAGTATCGGTATCGGCAAGTACAAAAATACACACATACTTGTACTTATACTGCTTGGGAAATGGTATGTTTGTATTTATGCATCCCTACAAACAACATAGCAATGAGTGGGACTACATTATATATCTTAAGCTACCAGTTAGAAACATACTTATTGGACATTTAAATTGACTGAATAATCAGCTAAATCTTTCTATTAAATGTGTGTAAATGGGATTGTATTTATTCAACTTTGCATTGGGCATTTTTTTTAATTTAAGCAATTCATGCTAAACAAACTAATAGGATGTTTGTAGAAAAAAGGGCATTGTTAAGCATGTCTTTCCCTGTTTTTTGCTCTAAACTTTGCTCCACTTCTGAAAGAAGTGCAGAAAGTTGGGGAGCAGTGATACTTTCAGCCTTCAAAACCAAGTATGAAGAGCATATTTGGGTTAAAAGGGGACTAAAAAACATTGATTTTCAATCTTCCTGTAACAACTGTTTTCCTAAACATTTCAAATTAGCTAAAATTGCATACAAGCATGCATTGGGCAGGGAATAGTGGAAAAGTAAACACAAGTGTTCCATTTCCCAGCAGTGCTAGCAAAATTAAGTGGGGAAAAAAAAAGAAAGAGTCACAACAAAGATCTGTTTGTGTGAAGGAATGTGAGAATGTAAGAGTGCTTTCCCACATTTCCCTGGTCTAGACCTTTGGACTTTTAATTAGGTCTGAAACTTCACAGTGGCTGTGTTAGGGACCATGGACCATGTGCAAAAGAGGTGATCTCAGTCCATATAAGTGATCTAAGTCCTTAAAGACTTAATTAGCCAGTTAAATTAGTGTGTTTAAGGTGGAACAGAAAATGCAAATGATGAGTTAACAAATAAGTAGTAGAAAATAATCTGTTCTTTCAGATGCACTGCCCTCTGCAAACCAATTAAAGTTAAAGATTGGTTAATGCAGTCCATGTAGGTAATGATGACAGGACGTAGGTTATTTCATTAGTCTGCTCACTAAATTGCAGTTTGAAATCAAAACCTATCAGACCACATGTACACAGTGTATCAAAACACAGACCTTGGTCTGGATGTTCATGTGAAAACAACTTAGGACAGAGAAAGAAGAAAGAAATAAAGAAACAAAGAAAGAGAACAGAAAAAGAAAAGAGTACCTCTCTGACCACACGAATGGCCTCTTCAAATGTTGGTAGAACATCAAGATTTCCCTCTCTTTCCATTAGCCTGACTTGGCAGATCCAGTATTTAGCAAATTTCTGAGCCATTGGCACTCGAGACAGAACATCTCTTATCTGAGCTACAGGACAACCCTGTAAGGTAACACAAAAAACAAAGCAGAAAAATTAGGGAAAATTACATGAAAAGGCAAAAGACAAGCAACTGATAGCTTTAACATCAATGCAATTCATTTAAAGGAACTAGACCATAAAGATCCACATCTGAATATACCTAAATAGCACATAGTAAAAGCACAAGAAATACTTCAGAGAAATATATACCCACTTCAAAATCCTACACACAAAATGTTGTTCTTGTTCTGGAAGGACGAAGAAAAAAATGTCTAAAAATAAAACTACCAGGTAATACAAAATAAAAATGTATTGTACCTATTCTGCACTTAAGTCATTTCTTCCTAGGTACGGGCACTGACAAGGTGCCATGTATTGCACTTACTACATTTTTGTTCTTTCTAGGTATCAGCACTGGCCCGCGTTCTGGCACAGGGGGAGTTTAGACTCAAACCTATTGTACAAGCTAGGATAAACATTCTGTCTGAGCACTAAGCATTTTGTGTGTCGCTCTGGATAAGAGCTTCTGCTAAATGCTGTAAATGTAAAACATTTGTAGTTATTGATGATAAAAAATGCTGCAGATTTTACCTTATGGACTTACAAAAGATGTTGAAATGCAACAAGTAGCAATCACAGTGAAGGACAAATTCTTAAGGACTCATTAATATGCAAGTGGGGTGTTCACTTAACCACAATTAACTGTAACTGGATATTTGTGCCCAGTACAAGACTACACAGTATGCTAAAGATATCTGAGACACCTAAACAACAACATAAGCAAGTGCTTTTAGAGTTTGTTTAGAGACTTTATCTGCTCTTCATTACCCACCACCCTAGTCTCATTGCAATTCACATGCAGGCAGAATAGGACACTAATGACGCTATAGCCCTGATTCTGCACACTGCACTATTTCACCTAGACAATAATGACATATGCTGAATCCCAGCATCCTGAGAACATTTTACACTTGCACTGTGAAGAGCATTCTGACAGGCAACATCACCAATTGGTACCAGAACTGCACTGCTCACCAGCTGCTGTCTGATGAACAACAGAAATATTACAAAGGACTTCACCCATCAAAGCCATTTCTGTTCTCACAGCTGCCCAGTGGCAGGGGGTAACAAAAAAAAATATATTAAAGAAAATTAAGTCCAGAACCAGCCACGTCTGAGACAGCTTCTTGCCTCAGACCACCAGGCTGCTGAACACCAAGTAGCAGAGTATTTGTCCATAGTCCATCACAAAGTCAAGGTGTCAACAGCCAAAACATAGCACATCTTCGACTAGGCCTGAGTGATATGAACAAAATAATAAATTGATTGATATCGATAATGATCTCAATCTAAAATGTTTTTAATATAATCATTATCATAATTATTACCCTCATTTAAAATATTCAATCACATCAGAAAATAATGCAGAGTATGCAAATTACTCAAACACAAAAGGAAATATCTGTGCTCCAACTCATCTCCAGAGACTAAAAATGCTAAATTTTAATATTCTAAACAAGCAGAACTGTTTTGTTACCATTTCTTCCTTACTAGCTATTAATAAACAGATATGTTTAATAAGTTTGCTGAGAAATCATTTATTTATTTAACTTCTATATTATGTATTTATGTAACTGTTTTTATAAGAAGCTAGTTAGCACTCTGGGTGCTCAAACTGAGTTCCCGAATTCCCCCACTGTGCTCAACTTGGTCAGATAGAAACAGTTTAATGACACAGCACTGCCTAATTCCCACCATGTAATTTCAAGGCAAGGCAAGTTTATTTATAGAGCACCTTTCATACAAGAGCATTTCAAAGTGCTTTACAAAAAAAAAGTTAAATTAAAAGCATGAATAAATATCATAAAGGTCCATTAAAACAATTAAAGTAGTGCGGTAAAAGGAAATATATAAAAAGTAAAAGAAAACATGATCAAAATTATTCAAAAAAATTTAAAATGAATAAAAAATGCAGAGTATTTTAAACTGAGCCGTAAGTCTGCTCAAACAGGAATGTTTTAAGTCTTGATTTAAGTGTCTAAAGTCAGAGCTCTTCTAATATCCTCAGTCAGCTGGTTCCATGTAAGAGCAGCATAGTAGTTAAATGCTGCTTCTCAATGTTTAGTTTTCACCTGAGGCAGGACTAACTGACTAGTTCTTAAAGATCAGAGATCTCTGCAGCAGATCTGATAAATATGCTGGTCCTACACCATTAAGACATTTATAGACCAGTAATAACACCTTAAAGTCTATTCTATAACAGACTGGTATCCAGTGTAAGGATTTGAGGATGGGGGTGATGTGATCTCTTCTTTTGCTCCTAGTGAGAACTCTGGCAGCTGTATTTTGAATCAGCTGAATCTGTTTAATGGTCTTTTTTGGAAATCCAGTTAAGAGACTATTACAGTAATCAATCCTGCTAGAAATAAAGGCATGGATAAGTTTCTCCAGGTCTGGTTTAGTCAGAAAATCTCTAATTTTACTGATGTTGTTAAGATGGTAAAATGCTGATCTAGTATCCACTTTAACATGACTACCAAAATGAAGATCTGTGTCCATTAACACACCAAGCCAGTCTCACTGCAATTCACATGCAGGCAGAATAGATGGAGGACACTAATGACGCTATAGCCCTGATTCTGCACACTGCACTATTTCACCTAGACAATAATGACATATGCTGAATCCCAGCATCCTGAGAACATTTGCAAACACTTGCACTGTGAAGAGCATTCTGACAGGCAACATCACCAATTGGTACCAGAACTGCACTGCTCACCAGCTGCTGTCTGATGAACAACAGAAATATTACAAAGGACGTCTCCCATCAAAGCCATTTCTGTTCTCACAGCTGCGCAGTAGCAGGGGGTAACAAAAAAAAATATATTAAAGAAAATTAAGTCCAAAACCAGCCACGTCTGAGACAGCTTCTTGCCTCAGACCACCAGGCTGCTGAACACCAAGTAGCAGAGTATTTGTCCATAGTCCATCACAAAGTCAAGGTGTCAACAGCCAAAACATAGCACATCTTCGATTAGGCCTGAGTGATATGAACAAAATAATATACTGATTGATATCGATAATGATCTCAATCTAAAATGTTTTTAATATAATCATTATCATAATTATTACCCTCATTTAAAATATTCAATCACATCAGAAAATAATGCAGAGTATGCAAATTACTCAAATACAAAAGGAAATATCTGTGCTCCAACTCATCTCCAGAGACTAAAATTTTTACTTTTTCTAAACAAGCAGAACTGTTTTGTTACCATTTCTTCCTTCCTAGCTATTAATAAACTGATATGTTTAATAAGTTTGATGAGAAATCATTTGTTTATGTAAGAGTAAAGAGTAAAAGAGTAAAAGAAAACATGATAAAAATGATTCAAACAATTTAAAATGATGAATAAAAGAAAATAACTAAAGTGCCATTACAGAATAAAAAGTGCAGAGTATTTTAAATTGAGCCGTAAGTCTGCTCAAACAGGAATGTTTTAAGTCTTGATTTAAGTGTCTAAAGAGCTCTTCTAATATCCTCAGTCAGCTGGTTCCATGTAAGAGCAGCATAGTAGTTAAATGCTGCTTCTCAATGTTTAGTTTTCACCTGAGGCAGGACTAACTGACTAGTTCTTAAAGATCAGAGATCTCTGCAGCAGATCTGATAAATATGCTAGTCCTACACCATTAAGACATTTATAGACCAATAATAACACCTTAAAGTCTATTCTATAACAGACTGGTATCCAGTGTAAAGATTTGAGGATGGGGGTGATGTGATCTCTTCTTTTGCTCCTAGTGAGAACTCTGGCAGCTGTATTTTGTATCAGCTGAATCTGTTTAATGGTCTTTTTTGGAAGTCCAGTTAAGAGACTATTACAGAAATCAATCCTGCTAGAAATTAAGGCATGGATAAGTTTCTCCAGGTCTGGTTTGTCAGAAAATCTGTAATCTTACTGATGTTCTTAAGATGGTAAAATGCTGATCTAGTATCCACTTTAACATGACTACCAAAATGAAGATCTGAGTTCATTAAAACACCAAGCCAGTTCTTTCGAGTCCAGATACGCAGCCAATCTGTGTCTCTCATTGCTGTTTCCACAGAGAATAATCTCTGTTTTATCTTTATTCAACTGCAGAAAGTTGTGTCCCATCCAGTTAGTGATGCTCAAGGCACTTGCATAATGAGTCAACTGGACCAGGGTCATTTGGGGACAGGGCCATGTAAATCTGAGTATCATCTGCATAGCTGTGATAGCATGTATTAATTAAATAAAAGTGGACCAAGAATAGAACTCTAGGGGAAACCAGAGGTCACTGGCATGTTCTCCGAAATATTATTTTCTATTTCTACATAGTTCCTGCTTTACAGGTATGAAACAAACCACTTTAGGGCTGTTCTTGAGAGTCCAATCCAGTATACGAGTCTATCTAAGACTCTTATGACATAAGAATCTTATGGTCAGTGGTATTAAAGGCAGCACTGAGGTCAAGAAGTAATAGAAGAGATACTTTTCCAGCCTCCATATTTAAGCAAATGTCATTAATTACCTTAATTAGAGCAGTCTCAGTGCTGTGATTAGACTGTAACCCAGACTGGAATTTGTCTAGGCTGCTGTTTAAGGACAAGAAGCTAGTGATTTGCCTGAAAACTATTTTCTCAATGATTTATATTTTGTAGCTCACTAACTGCTACATGCTGTGCAAAAGACAACAGAGCACCACATGTGATTGGCTGTTTGTGTTCATGAGCCGAGATGGTAGCAGGCTTGGGGTTTGTGTATTTGATATGCTTCGCTTGTGGTTCACAATTAAATAAAACTAACAAACCTTTATCTTTACAGTATCAATTACGTGTTTTTGTAATACATAATACTACTGTTTAATCACTCAGACCTCATCAACCAATACAAGCTCCATTTGCACCTTACACTCTTATTGCTATTGTAACTAAAAGTCCAGTCACACCGCACCCTTTAAAAAAATTCTCACCATCTTGAAATTCATGTCTTATTAATACTATGTGCATTTTAAAACAGTCCAATAAAGTATGTGCAAGGTACATATAATGTAAGTTAATATGTAGCCTATAAACACAATGTATTTTAATTTTGTATATATGCCTATTACCTTGCTCTTTTCTGCACTACGCCCTTTAAGGGCTGTATAAAGGTTACATTCTTGCAGTATGATTATGTCTATTTATTTGTGGACAGCCATTGCCTAAAGGAACACTATGTAATATGTTTAGCTTTAAATTGCATGTTCAGATTTTTTGTGATGCTTCACAAGTTCTAACAGAGAGAACGGAGCCTCTCTTGCTGCTACTCTGGACTCGGCACTGCAGGAACTGCACTATTTAATTTTTGGAGGAGGGCAGGAGACCACCCTTCCTCCTTCCACCTTACTACTGATTTCAATACAATGCTATAAAAATGAACTACACTAGTGGGAACTAGAAGCAAAAAAACCTATATCTTACTCCAAATCTTGAAAAGCACAAACCAAAATGAGGCCTGCTCTATTGTTGCTCCATAGGTGGTTAATATTTACTTTATTTGCTGTTTTAGATTACTTAAGGTGGAAAGTGCTAAAAAACTAAACTCAAGCTACAAATGAGTTTCTGTGCTAACTCAAACACTGAATAAAAACTTTACTGTCGATATTTTCCCTCAAACATAATGTTCCTCTTTAAAAGACTTTAAAAAGTCTTAAAAGAGTTTAGGACTGCGTTTCTCCACAATCTTAGACGTAGCTGAAATCATTAAAAGACAACATTCCAAATATTGAAACTGAGATTTCTTACTTATTACGTTATGTGACATGTTCAGCAAAGTTTAAATAAAAAACACAAAACAGAAATATGATAAATTTCTCCTTAAAAATTGAACAGTACTGCTCTCCTCCCGATGTAGAATGGGCAGCCCTAAAAGTGGCTAATCACAAGGCAACCATAGTCACGCCTCCCCTCTGAGTCAAAGAGCCTTGTGAGTTAAAACTTAGGAGCCATTAGTAAATGAGCTAGATATCCAGCTATTCACCAAGCTATGGGGTATGGGAGTGAAAGACATGAACAGAGCAAACATAACACAAAACAATACAGAATGAGCCTGAATAGAGCAGAGATAACAGCAACACTTGATCGGTGTGTTTAACTGCATATCAGCGGAGATATCAACTGCACTGGACTAGTGTACAAAGCAGAGTAGAAAGTACCAATTTGGAGACACACTATAAGGTATCCAGTTTGTACAATTAGGTTAACATATATATATATATATATATATATATATATATATATATAAATAATCAGACAAAACCACACCACAGACATAAAAGACGTCTGTAGGTTTGTATATGAACAGCTGTATAATGTCAATTCTACTTGCCGGTGCCATTTTATTGTGTAATGCTATCTTGTGTAAAATGACAACCGCATTTCAGAGTAAAAACCCTGCAAATGTTCATTCTTGCAGCTGTATTGCCATAGTAATGTAAATTTTGACATGTCAGACCATAGGACATATTTGCACTTCACCTCAGCCCATCTTGATAAGATCAGGCTTATCATATATGATTTAAATCATTTACATAGCATTGAATTGAATACATAGCATTGCTTTTGTTTACATCTTGTACACTGTCCCTGGAAATGGGGTTTGTAGTTCAACAGTAAGCAATTGGCCTATACATTCAAAACAATATTGTTTTGAATTTATTAGTGAAATAATCTCCTAATAATCTATTAATTTCCCATCCAATAAACACATTTACATAATGTCAACTGAACAAAATCAAATAACTGTTCTTTATGAAATGTCCCAGGAAGAGTGTAGTGTTACCTGCTGAAGAAGTTTAACACAGTCATTTAGTGACTGGTCCACGGCACACACAAAGCCATGGACCTCATCTTCCTGTTCTATAGCAGTCCAGTAATTTTGAGAAACAGCAGTAGTAGTCTTCCTTCGCACTGGTTTAATTGGCATTGGAGGACGCTTATATGTTATTCCCCTTGCTTCTCGCCACTCCTGTAGTTTACGCCTGTGGATGCATTATTATGATTTATGTCCTTAAATAATATCCAGTGTTATCACTGCCAGTACAACATTTGTTACCATTTTTGAGGATACATTCCAAAAATAAATTGATTGCAGTAATAAATTACAATTAAACTACACAAATACCACAGCAAATTAGCAAGAAGCAATTTAAGCAAATTAAAAGAAATTTTAAACTTAAAGCAAGCTCAGTTCCATTAAAAAAATATTAACTTACAGTCTTTCTTCCTGAGCAGCAGTCGGATTCGTCTTTCCATCCAGAGGTACAGTCCTAACACCCTGAGTCCCTGGGTTGCACCCTGATTTAGGAGTCTTAAACTGCACTGTCCCTTTGGCTTGGACAGAGCTCTTGGACTGTTGTGGAAGACACTGAGGCACCGAAGCTTTTAGAACAGTAATGTTAGGGGGCACTTTAACTGTGGGACACCGATTCTGTGAAAAATGGTGGTTATTGCATGCTGTTGCTTTTGTTTTTGGGGCATTCACTCTTTTAGAAACATTATTTAAAAGAGGCAATTTTTGCTTCGCTGTGACAAGAGCTGTTCTTTGTTCTTTGGTCTGCTGATTTTTGTTGCCTGGCACATTTACCTGAGACAACGTATATTGAGGTGCTTCTGACCTGTGCTTTTCTGTCTGTGAACTCCTCACCAGAGATTTGTGTGTTTTAGGGACACCACTGTCCGCTTTACTAAGACCATGAGTTATCCTGGGTCTTGCAATACCAGTCTTTGTTGTGAACATCTGTGTAGGTCTTTTCTGGGAATTTGTTATAGTTTTTGCCTCAGTCCTTTTTGAATCCATTGTCTGCAGTTTTTCTTTTACTGTGAGAAATTTGTTCTGAGATTTGGTAATATTTTCTTCAGAACAATTATCCTTTTCAACAACAATCTGCTTCCTACACTTTGTAGTGCATACTTGTGCACTGAAAGAAGAGGTCCCACAGGAAGTTCTTGCATGTGCTAACATAGACTTTTGATCAACCTTAACAATCTTAGACTGTCTGTGAGTCCAGATGTTTGTTTGAACAAATGGTTTTATTTGTTTCTCTTTAATAGGCACTGTTCCTTTAAAGTGTGTTCTGCACTGTTGAGGGACTGTTTGAGAGACAGTGGGTTTAAATGTAGTTTGTTGGTGGGTGGCAGAATGAGCTTTGGTTCTCAACTCATTGCTGGTGATGTTTATATTTTTCTCAGTCAGGGTATATCCCATCTTCATGCCTTTTTTAACTTCTTTAGCACTGTGGGTACTGTTCTCTTTTCCTTGACCAGACTGAGAAAATAAGAAATGCCACAAATATTAGCAGATGCTACCTCTCCATAAACCAAACCAATTTAAGCAGCAGTCTAAAAGCTTACAGTTTGAGACTTCTGCATAGCTCCTGGAATTCTCTTCAGAACTGCACTGTCCTTGAGATAAGGCCTTAAAGAATGATTTAAAAAAAAAATAAAAAAAATAAATAAATAAATAAATCCCTTGCCAGACACTCCTCCATTCAGATGTGGCAAATACAGCTTTAAAACATGAAAATATTTGTTCTCAAAAATGTGACCAAGGACATACTTTGGATTGGGTGGTTTTAATCTGCCTTTTGCCGCCAAGTACTCCGCAAGTTTCTGCTTGCGTAACTCTGTAAGATGAAAAATTATTCAATAACACAAAGAGAATACATAAGCTATAACCAGGCAATATGCTGAATATTTAGGGTGTGCTTATGCATATTAGGTAAAGTTACATCCAAAAACAAATTCCTTTAATGTTATTTAATGTTATTATTAACTGGTCATATATATATATATATATATATATATATATATAAACCATATATAAACTCCATGTGCTTTGTGTTTGTTTTGCTCCATTCATCCTCATTTTTGCGCTCTCACATAAAGTCAGGTCCACCAGTTCAGATGAGGCATGGCACTACTGAAGTTTTCTCTTACTCTTTCATATATATATATATATTTTGGACTGTGCTTTGGCCTCCCAGCATCTTTTTAGGTTACTGAAAACTGAGGTCTTCAATGTGGCATCATGTTTATGACTTAAACTATGGTGTCATACAACGTGCCTTCCTGAAATACAAATAGCTCAATATATATGTAGTAAATTACATAATTCATAAACTACAATAATATCTGAATATAAACACTGTAGTTTTATGAATTATGTAATTTACATTTTAGTTTAGAAGTTAATTAGATATAAAGAAATATAAATTATGTTGTATTAATAAAATATAATGCACTACTAAGATATAGATCCAGTAATTTCATGACTTGCATCGTGCACTACATAGGCAGTATTGTGCGATTCTCTTATAACTCGTGGTGTTTTGATGCCTTTCTTTAAGTGCTACTATTGCCCTCTACCAGACTGGCATTAAAACGCAACCATTTTCACATTCGTCTTGGCGGGGATATTTTCAAAAACAGGGAGACGAATATCTGTGTATGGACAGGGCCTTAATAAAACATCTGTGACATGCTGTGATCAAAATACCACAAGAATCAAAGTAAATAGCACAATTCTGCCCCTGAATATACAGCTCTTTTCAGACCAACCGGTTTCAGAACCTGTTCCTGAGAATGAGCCACTATTTTCTCCAAATGACAGTGAGCCCAGCTGTGAGATGCAAGCAAAAGAAACACTGGTTTACTCCTGTTTCTCCATGCTCTTTGTGTTTGTTTTGCCGCAGTCATCTTTGTCTTTGTGCTCTCACATCAAGTCAGGACCACCACTGTGATTGAAAAAATTTAGATGAGGCAGGGCACTACTGAAGTTCTTGCCATCTAGGTATGGTGGCGCACAAAACCAAAAAGGACTTATTTTATCCCACATTATCAGACTTGGGCAGATCACAAACACTGATAGGGTAATGTACACATTCGCAGCAAAAGTTTGTATTGTTTTCTTCTTTCCTTCCATAACTGTTTCCATGATTTCCTTTTATTTATTCATTTATTTATTTGTTTGTGGTATTGCTGAAAACCAACATTTCCCTTTATAATACAAAATACAGTCAAAACTAAAGACAAAGCTTTGTAACTGTAATCAAATAATATGCATTTGTGTGAATGTCACATATAATACCCGATATTAAACCCTGACTATGTCACACTGTCTCCACTTTAGAACACTGCAGGTCCAGTTCAATTATATTACAATGAGTACAGTGTAAGAAAAATCTAAGCGGAATTATTAGTGCATTGTGTCCAAATACTAGGAAATGCATCGCCCACTGCAACTCTCACTTAGAAAAAGTGAATCTGTTTTATATTAGTGGGTGTCATAATATACGCAGGAAATACGTCGGCAACATCAACCCTGACAAATTGATCATCTCATGGAATTCTGAACAAAATTATAAGGAAATGGTGACTATATTAATGTCGCAAAACACAGCTACTAAAGACTAGCGCTGGGAGGGAAGAATGCTATTACCAGTTTATAACTGCAAACGTAGATGACTCAATTACCAGAACGCCTGTTCTCAGTGACACAATATCAAACTCCGACTAATGATCATATGAATATTTTTGCTCGAAAATGCATCAGCAGTAAGTAAAACTTGTGAATACTTTAGATTGTGAGGGTGGAACAGTGCAATGTATTCTTCAGATGACATACTGATATTATTCAGGTGACGTAGGACATACTTATAAACATAAACAGGAGTTGCGTTTCTGGCGTGACTTCACGTCAACTTATTCAGAGTAAAGTAACATTAGTGGGTCTTATCCTAAACGTCGAAATATAGAGCTATAACAACAGACGTAGCTAATGTTTCTTTAAGTTAGTCAATCAGTCTATTTCGTACAAGTGAAAATTACACAACATTAGATTCCTTACTAAAAGGACGTTAAATTGGTAATGACTCCAACATATACTGACACATTTTAAAGAGGGTTACTCAAGAAAGACGATCTCCATTAGAAATGCTGAATGTGTTGCCAGTTTTTTGTTTTGAAATGAAGCGCAGGCAAACGACAGCTTTTCAAATAACTAAGCAGAAACATTAGCTACCTGTTCTGGAGAATTTGGCCGCGTCTTCATCACTTAATGTTCCCATTATCTTCTTAAAGTGCACCTTAGGTATATCTCTTCTTATCTTTTTCGCTAATTAGAATTTAAGAAAGCGAAACCCTGTTTTGTTTTTTTTCAGTCTCCTGCTCGAAACTGCCACAACAGCGCCGCAACAGCACGCTTCAGTTGAATGTCGCGGGGTAACACCCCTTTCGCTCTCATTGGTCTGTTCAAAGATTTGAAAATAACGGTAATCTTCCTCTGTTCCTGACTTCACATTAAGAGTAACAACGGGAGAATAATATGGAGGACCTTACCTCCAGGTGGGAATAATATGGAGTTTTAGAAAAATAATTAACTAAATAAATAACTCCCTAACCCCTCCTTTTTTCCCCTAATAATGATAATAAATATAAAATAAATTTAAGAAAACAATAAATAAAATCGTACATAAATTTAAAATGTCTGTTTACCTGCATGTGTATTTAATTTACTTTCTCTGTCTCTTCTAATTTATTTTTTAAAATTTTAAATAATTTTTTGTTGTTTATTTTTATTAATGTTTTTATGTATTAATTTTATTATTTATGCATTAATTTCTATAACTATTTATATTTTTCATTAATTTATTTCCCAATTTTTTTTCTTCGTTTTTTTATGATAAAAATGGGCTGCCCGTCAATGAAGTCATGGTGTCATTACCCCAAATGACTGAAGTATCAAAAGTATCAATATTTTGATTAATGAATCAATTTAAGAACATAATCTGGTATCGGTTGTATCGATATTTTAGTATCGATTCGCACATCACTTTTTGCTACCCCCTTGTTGTATGGTATGTGCATGAGCTGGTATAATGGATTTATCATAAATGTACTGCAGACATTACAGTAAACAAGCAAGACTGTAACGACTGTAAGACTTAAGTTTACGGAAGCATGCACCTGCACTGTACTGGTTTCCCATTATGACCTGAAGAAAAAGTTGATAGCATTTAGCAGACACTCTTATCCAGAGTGACTCACAAAAGTGCTTATGTTCAGACAGAGTGTGTATCCTATCTAGCACAAATAGGTTAGTTTAGGTTAGGTTAGTGGGTGGGAAAGAGATGGGTCTTCAGTCTGCGTTTGAAGACCACAAGAGTCTTCAGTCTTTTGAGTCTGCTGTTCGGACAGCCAGCAGAAGTTCGTTCCACCATCTGGGCGCTAAGACTGAGAAGAGTCTTAATGCTAGTCCTCCATGTGACTTTACGGATAGTCAAGCCTTGAAATTACTAGAGACTGGACAAGCACCTGGGCAGCCTCCTGAAAAAAAAGGGTCGGATCCACCAGATGCTGTAAAGTAGGAATCTGCATGACAGGTTTGCGATCTGGGTTGCGAACAATAGCTGGTCATAAGACTCCTTGTATCTCCAGATGGAACAATTGAGGAGTTCTCAAATGAGATAGCAAGATCTTCTTGAGGGCCGGCTGTTCCAGGTATGAAAAGCAGCTCAGTCTTGCTTGGACTGAGCTTCCGGTGGTGACTTGTCATCGAAGAAGAAATGTCAGTCTGACATGACGATATAACAATTCCAAGTAAAAATGTGTCACAAGGCTGCTTCTATAGTATTCCAAGTTGTTGCTAAGGTGTGGCTAGGCATTTGCAATTGCCTTACATGGTTGATAATGTGTTTTCGTATGGTTGTTATGGTGTTGCTAGATAGTTGTAATTTATTACAGGTGGCTGCTAGGGTATTGTTAAGTGGTTGCTAGGTGGTTGCTAAGAGGTTTCTAGGCAGTTTCTAAGAGATTGCTAAGTTGTTTTTATGCCAGATGGTTGAAAGGTGTAGCTAAGTGGTTACTAGGCAGTTGCCATGGTATGCCAAGTGGTTGCTAAGGTGTTTCTGTATGTTTTTTTATGGTGCCGCTAGGTATTTTTTGTTGCTTTGGTATTGCTAAGTGGTTGCTGTGGCATCTCAGGTTGTTGATAAGTGGTTTCCAGACAGTTGCTATCGTATCCCAAGTTGTTGCCAGGTGGTTGCTATAATATCCCAGGTAGTTGTTGAGGTGTATTGCTAAGACGTTGCTAGACAGATGCTATTATATCCAATGTAGTTGAGCCAAATTAGATAGTGACATATAAACAGAGAAAAAGGAAGGGGGAACTGATGATGGTGTCAATATCTAATTATATGTCGATGGAAATAATCCTCTTAACTATCTTAAAAACTATAAATTGTAGTAATTCGTGTCGCAGTCACACAGCTCCAGGGGCCTGGAGGTTGTGGGTTCGATTCCTGCTCCGGGTGACCGTCTGTGAGGAGTTGGTGTGTTGTCCGCGTGGGTTTCCTCCCACAGTCCAAAAAAAAAAAAAAACACACGTTGGTAGGTGGATTGGCGACTCAAAAGTGTCCGTAGGTGTGAATGTGTGTGTGTGTGTTGCCCTGTGAAGGACTGGCGCCCCCTCCAGGGTGTATTCCCGCCTTGCGCCCAATGATTCCAGGTAGGCTCTGGACCCACCGCAACCCTGAACTGGATAAGTGCTTACAGATAATGAATGAATGAATGATTTTTGAGCTATTATCCTGTAATTATAATAATAGGAAAAAAACTGGATAATAACACACTGCTTTGCTTTGTACTTTGCTTACACTGTAATTATAAACAGTCAAAAAGAATGAAAGAGACAAAACCATACACCCCTTCACCCAAGCAGAATTGTTCTTTGTAATGTACACTCTCTTTCTAACACAAATACTTTGAAACTGCCAAAATGGTAAAAATAATGATCAGTGAATGTTTTTATATAGATATTTTTTATGTTTTAAATAGAGACAACAATTTCCCAATTATAGGCTTTCCAGTATTTATTTGGCTAATATGTCTGTGTGTGTCCTGCATATGGTTCGTTGAAAATAATTTCTTTTTTTTTCTTTTTTTTTACAATTTGGTATAAAGCAAAATAAATCACAGTGAGATAGCAAAGAAAAACAAAGAAAGAAAAAAGGGAAAAGCTTAAAACCTCCAGGGCCAATGTGTTTCATCAGTAAGAATTTTGGCTTCAAGAGAACTACAGATTGTCTGATTACTTGAACACATTCTTACACGTACAGAGAATAAGTACCGAGAAACGCATGGAAAGCATTAACCATGAAACAGAATTTGAGGTTATAAAACAGACAATATTTTCCACAAAAAAAGACATCTAAAAAATATACAAATAGAGTCTTATGCAAAATAAATACAGCATTTATAATCTCTTCTGCTAGGTTCACTTCAAGTCCAAATGGTAGTGAACCACAAACAGTCTTTCAAGTTTGTCCCAACACAAGCAAACTTTATCTAAAGAAAAGAAAATGTTAATCTCCACACAGACTGCCCTGCTAGAACAGCTTGTTCATTTCGGGGTAATAAAAATACCTTATGTCACTGCAGAACAACTACACACAAGCCCACATGTATATAGACACTTATTCACAGGAGCATGACTGCACAGAAAACCAATGGATGATCTAAAAACCATTCGATGGTTAACAATACATGGAATTCATATGCTACTTTTTAATCTATGCCTTGATATGAAATGAAAATTTCCATAAATTGTACATCAACATGCTTCAGTTGTTTCTGTTTTGGTCATTTTTCCTTTAGTTCTAATTTTATAAACAGAGAAAGTCATTCTAACATGTGGTTTCTTGTATATAATGCTCAGTGCCTCCCTGAGATGTCTTGATTTGATAAACAAATGGTTTAAAACAGGCAGAACACACATTTTTTCCTTAATGTTCCTATAAGTACTCCATTCCCTTCCCCTTTGTTTCTCTAAATCCTTCCACACATATATGCGTATATTCATACACGGTTTAGTTTAAAGTGATAATTTCATATCAGACATAATTTCATCATACCCAAAACATAATGAAAAACATTCTTCTTTAGTTTTGCACTGAAGAATGCACTATAAGGCTAATATTCGTAACAAGTAGTGGTAGACTGTATGATAACACAACACTGTGCCAACTTGATAATTAGGTACTATTAAGTAATCTCAAACAGTTTTTTTGCTAGTTTTTGTGGTTTTTAGCACAAATATTAATCTAAAACCAAACAAAAATACATGTTTTGAGCTGGTTGACAAATGTTGCCATTACTTGCTAACTGTAATAGTATCATAGTTCTAGTGTAAAGCTAAAGAAGTAAACATCCAGCACCAAATAAATCTTCACTGACTAGCTATGTTTGAGGTAAGCAAGAATCCATTGTAAATTTGAATTTTATGGTAAAACTCTTGCTTTGATGTTCACTTAAATGTCCAGACTTGCCTCATTATGAATCACACTTTCTGTAAGCATTCTTTTTGCAAAATGAAAAAATAAATAATCTGTTTTGGTATATAATGCATTATTCCCCTCCTATCTGTGCAAATTCTTTGAATGCCCCAAGAAGGATAGTTTTTGGAGTGGGAATCTGGCTGGTTCAATGGTCAAAGACCTGGCAACTGTTTCACCCCATGGGCACCAGGCCTGTATTGTAAGTACCATTTTATGACAAGAGGACTTCAAGGGGTCAAATTCAGAGAATGTGTTTGTGTATAACTGTGAGTCATTTATCTCCTCCTGGAAATGTGTAGCAGTTACGGTTAATGCCCGTTTTTGTGGACAAATCCCAGTCTGTTAGAAATGTGTTTTTAAGACAGTTTGTCAGATGGAGCTGTCATTGTGTGTGTTGTGGTTGGCTTGGCGAGTGGGCAGGCAGTTCTGCTCATTCAAGAGCGAAGTGTGTTCATCTGGAGGGGTGTCTGTAAGGGGTAGTGTGAGAGTGTTCTCTGAAGGAGACAGAGGCACTACAGGTGTGTCGTTGTCCACAGGTGTGTCCTGGTCCTCATGTGTGTGTCCACTGTCTGGGGACTGGGGTGAGCTGTCCAACTTAGATGCCACGAGGCCATTCTGATACTGCGATCGAGTGATCTGAGAGAGAGAGAGAGAGAGAAGAAGAAGAGAGGGAAGGAGAGGGGGAGAGAAAGGGAGAAAGACACAAAGAGGAAGAGAGAGAGGATGGTGTGGGGAGGTAGGGAGTAAGTGGAGAAAGTGTGACAGTGGGAGTAGAAGGAAGGGAAGTAGAGGGGGAGAGGATGGGAGAGAGACAAGAAGTGAAAGCAGGGAGGGATAGAGGTAGGGAGGTAAGGAGGAAGAGGGGGAGAGAGAGAGGGAGAGGGAAAGGGAAACAGGGATGAAGTGTTGTTTGTGTTATTGAAAACAACAGAGATGAATACGTAGTTCTATTGTGTTCCTAATTAAAATAGTTGTGGCACTGAGATTCATTGCCTTTATGCAGCATAGATCACAAAGCCACATCCTATTTGTTCAATACAGTTTCACTTGTTTAGCACTCACAGAACAGCTCATCGACCAAGATGACTGTGGCAAGAAAAACTCTGGATCTGGAGATGTCTGCATGCAACTATTTTTGGGTTACTGTGCATTTGTGAAAGAGGCTAAAAAGAAAACATCTCTCAGAACATGAGAAATACCATGAGAGGAAACAAATCCACCTTGTTCAGGTTGAATTTTAGATTACCAAGGATAATATAAAGGATACCAAGGAGTTTGAAAGGGTAAAATCACTTTGGTATGGTGATGCCAAAAACAATTAAAAATGGAAGGCAATATAATAGAGACATCATTGGTTCAATCCCTGGTGACTCCTTAGCCTTCTGAGATCATGAGTCCAGAAGAGTACAAATGGTCTGCCATCTCCCCTCATCATTCAACACAGTTCTAGCTAATTTGGACATCCGTTATTTGATATTGCCAGTGTTCTCCTACAAACATATTGTGCAGAACACTGGTTTTGTGATTTTGTCTCAGAGGACACATGTGACTTTTCCCTCCTAACTCTGCTTGACATATTTCACTGGGGAGATGTAGTTAAAGAATGTAATTAGCAATGAGTAAATTGGGTGGAAAATTACCGTCAGAACCTCAATGAATGTTCATTCTCACCTTAACAATCTGCAGGTCTGTAAGAGCTCGTACATTGAAATCGGGGATGTACTGTGGAGAAGGTGCATTGTTGAGCTGTGTGTTACTGCCACTGATGGACTGTGACTCAGTGCGATCAGTGTAATTTAGAGACACAGATCGGTTCAAACCGCTGAGATGAGATGGAGAGCGGAACTCTGAAACACACACAGAGACCAATAAAAGCAGGAAGGTGCATACACCTAGACTTTTTTAATACAGGTCTTTAAAAACTCTGCATTCACACATGCACACACATCAAAAAGTACATACACAATTGACAGATGAACTTAAAGAACCGTAAAAAAAAAAAATTATATATATGTGTGTGTGTGTATTTCTTTAATAATTGTATTTCTTTACATTTAATTGTTACATATATATATACACACACATATATATATATATATATATATATATATATATTATTTTATTTGATTTTTTTAATTCAGTAAATTCAATGAAATGCAAATATATTATTTTGCCATGCCAAAATCATCAGAATAAATGGTTTGAAATATATACATTGGCAATAATTGTGAAGCTAATAATTTGGCTGATATAGAAATGATTTTTATATACTCTCAGAAAAAAAAAAGATAAAGGTACAAAAAGGTATAAAACTGGTTTTAAATCCAGTTGTGTTCCCTAAAGGTATATTACATTCTATCCTTCAGAAGGAGGGTTGAATATTTATAAGACTGCATTAAAGAACTGTGTAAAATAAAAAACATAATGTAAATATTTGAAATGAAATGGGGCATATGAAATCAACACAATTTCTATAAATTAAAAATCTATAAAAATGATAGAATATGGTACAATTATGTTACATATACAATGTGTCCTGGCAGATCAAGTGTATTTTGGGTAAGTACAGAGAGAATAAAATTATGTATAAAAGGGGAGAATTGAATAGACTGCCATTTAGATAGATAGATAGATAGATAGATAGATAAATAAATAAATAAATAAATAAATAAGCTCGCTCGCTCTTTGGTGCAAATGCAGAAAAGTATTGATGGCAGACCATCACTGTCAACACAGCTTCACGCAGGAAAATCAGGAGCCTGCATTGTACTTACAGTATAGGTGTCTAGACATAACAAGGGAAAACTGTGTCTCTAAAAGGAGATTATTAAAATGTGAAATTATTGATTGAAGATAAAATCTCAAAGTTTTTACAGTTCATGACATGGGAACCAGGGGCTCCAATATCTACAGTGCAAGCACACATTTTCCTAATTATTATTATTTAATGCTAAACTTTTGTTGAATCATTCTATAAATTACATTGGGTAAAATAGTAAAAATTGTCTGTTTTTTTTTTTTTTTAGTATCGAGTGTTTCTTTGTTTCCTTAACAAAAATAACATGTATTTTTCCACTGTAGACAGCCCTGATGTTACATTATGCACAATTTACCTAAAGTTTAGAAGTATTCATTTGACTAGTATTGTGGTCAAACATTGCTCTTTGAGACTCCTGGTCTGATTATGTAAAAATTTTTAATGAACTCTGAAACATAATTCAACATATTCATAGTTAAATGGCTTCAGACTTTTAGAGGCATTAACACTACAATCTTAATTCCAGCATAGTGAATAATTCTGATTAGATTTCAACATAAAACCACTCAGAATAACCACTCGTGCAGCATTTTTAAATTTAGGCAGAATTCCACTTTAAGCAATGAGGTACCTGGATAGTAAAAATTCAACAGTGATCAGTAAATGTATCAGCTGGCTCCCTCTCCTGGCAGAGTCCTGACAAATGTGTAACAACGTAGACACGACTTTATCAAATCACAGGGCTCAGCCTCAAGCAGTGCCGGCTCTATAGGGGGCAAGGGTGACCATTGTCCACCCAAATTCAAAGCCAGCTCAACCAACCAAACATCGTCTTTTTCCTTTGCTTATTTCTGATTGGTTCTTTGAGTAGAAGTAAACTGATAACAGATAAATTGCTTATAGTAATGTGAAGGTAAAATATTAGGAGATTTTAGAAGATTTTAGGCTACTTCACCACGCCCCCTTCTCACTCAAGAGAACCAAACGGAGTAGGGGAGGGCGGGACTAGTTTGTGAACAAAACGCTTCTCGAAATTCTATGTAAACTCTAGAAAAACAAACTCCCGGACATTTGTGAAATTCCGCCCGGACATATTTTTAAGTCTAAAACAAGAGGACATGTCCGGGTAAAAGAGGACGTCTGGTCACCATAATATATATTGCCAGAATATTCGGTTCAGTGCTTACCTTGTTGCCAGCTGTATCTGCCCGGATTAGCATTGTGGCCAAGAGCGCTAATATACAAATATCATGCTTCAATACTTTCATGTAGTGGTTCATTGTTTGTTTCAAGCCGAATGTGCTTAAAGTACAGCATTACTAAACATAGTGCTGCATCATGCATGTTATTTTAGAGAGAGAGTGTTTGCAGTTGTTTATGCATATTGTTTTTCTTGCTTTTTTCTGATTCAACCATCCAGAAATCAACCTTTTCTGGATGCATTTATTGGAAATGGTACAGCATAATCGCACTGCTGGGATGTAATCAACCTATAAATGTGTCCTTTGAAGTATGCAGTCCCTGAATTGGACTGGCATCCCTGCTCAAATCAAACCCCATCCAAAGCAGTCTAGAACCGGGCCTAGTCTCAAGGAACATATCCACTGTCTATTTAAATGATCAATTTTGCATAGTAAATATGGGAAACATATCAAATAAATATACTTGTCATTTCCACAAGACATGATATGGACCACAATATTTTGACACAGAAACAATGCACTTATAATGCTACATTAAAACTCAACAGTGCACAGTTCAACAGTTTTTTAACTACTGACTAGATCTATTATATATTTAGAAAAGTATATTCATGACAACAAAAATATATTGCAATGGTACAGCACTGTAATCTTGCCCACTTCTAAATCCATCTAACCCAAACCATGAAAAGGCAAACTACAGATTTAACAGAAAAAAAAATTAGCACAGAGTTTTCCACTGTGAAGGTTTGAATTCATATTTTAAAGAATTCATCCTGTACATTTACAGTGGGCTATAAGCACCACTTATAGAGACCAAGGGACTATTAAAAAGAGAAATTGTACTGACAGTCACAATGAACTAACCACTATACCGACTAACACAACAATATAAAGAAGACTAGATTGTATTAGGATTGTCACAATATTTCCAATATATGGGAATAAATTATTTAATCACTCTTTAGATATAAACAATAGATCTGTAGAGTAACTGAAAATAAGTCATTTTTCTCATACTTACAAAACAGCAACAACATTTGTTTATTCATTTACTTTTTCAGTTTTCTTTTTCAACAGGTTCATCTTGATCAGGGTTGTGGTATGTCCAGAGTCAGCCCTGGATCATTGATTGCACCCTGGATAAGGCAGCAGTCCATCACAATGTACTGCTCTCACCCAGTCACTCACACACTCACACCTGTGGGCAATTTCACATAGACAATCCACTTATGAATGTGTTTAAGAATTGTGGGACGAAATGAAAGCACCCACACGGACACAGGAAGAACACCAAAAACATCCTCACACACAGGTGAGGATCAGACCCCATGACCCTGGAGCTGTGTGACAGTATCTCTACCTACAGCACCACCGTACTGCCCAACAATCATTCAAATGTGACCTTTAAGTTTTTATAGAAACCTCAATCCACAAGAGGTCATCATGAGCAATGAGCAATTTTATGCTCCAAAGAGCAGGTCTTTCAAATGTGGACTAACATGTTAAAATAGGTTTAGATTATGTTTTAAAACCTATACTACAGTATTCTGGAATTTATGAAAGTAAATAATACAAAAATTATTAAATTATATTAAATATTACTTTATTGATTATTAGATTACTTAGATATTCAACAATGACAGTTTTAATCAATATATGCATTTTTAAAATTGTGGTCACACTAACTCCTCGCCCTTTATTCAGATTTCTGACAGTTATAGCACCACTTTCTTTTTTCTTTTTGGTTAATTTTAAGAATTTTTTGATGCGGTGTCACTTTGAGCCTGAGGTTAGAGAAGCCAAACATGCCGATGGTTACCTGAGAAACGGGAGAAGAGGGAACGCCTCTTTAGAGAGAAAGGACGAGGACGACAGACTTTCACTGGGGTGGGGTGAAAGAAATGAACAGCCATAAGACAGGGTGGATGTTTGAGAGAAAGAGAGAGAGTGAAAGAAAGGTTACAGTAAAAATATTTTTTTGTGTGTGTAGAGAAGGAGAGGGGAGAGAGAGCAGACAGGAAATAATAGAAGAACAAAATTTCTTGAAATGGATACAAATAAGGACTGGAGTGACCAAGAAATATAATGAAAGAAACAGAGAACATTTACATGAAAGGGACACAATGAGTGAAAGATCATAAGGAAACTGTAATTTTCCCAGATTTGACCCTCTTGTTTTTCAGCATTTTAATATGTTAGTCTAATATTTCTCCACTTTTAAATATGTTTACGTTTAATCGAAATGTGAGAATACATCAAACAGGTATAAAACACCTTAACAGAACAGACTATCTCTCCTCTACAGTGATGACCGTGCTGTAATACTAAGGATCACCACAAGATGTCAGTGGAGCAACATGATAATTACATACTCAAACTTCCAGTGCTATAGCTCTTCCCATGGTCTGAATCTGGGTGGCCTTTGAATGGATTACACACGGATTTATTCCATAAAATTACTGTTGTAGGTTGAGCTTGGCAATATTTACTTATGCTTTATTGCCTACATAAAAATCCTTCTGATGTTCTGAGTCTGAAAACGGACAGTTGAGGGGATAACCACTGACGCATACTTACTAAAATCACATAGGTGGTAGTGATACACCACAATAATCTTACCTACTTCAAATTATGTTTTATGTAAACTCTTAGCTTTCCTTTTCTGTCTCCTTGTATTACTGATTAATGTTTTTCCAGTAATTACCAAGAATGTTTGCAAAGAAATTTACTTAAAAAATCTATTGATGGATTTGTACATTAATGCACATTTCTAAATCATATTTGTAAAGAAATAAACCAACATTTTGTTCTGTATTATTTGGGTTGCCTTTATCAACTGATCACATTTCAGATTTCTGAAGTTTTTTAATTTATGACGGTGCAAGAATGCACTGAAAAGAGAAGAATGCGGAGAGATGCTGAAGTTACAAAAAAAAATCCAGTGCAGTTCAAGAAGTTTTTTGTGTTTGAGATGCTACTTTTCAGTATCTATTTAAGCTGTGTTTACTCATATTTACCTTAACATAAAACATTGCTTCACCCCATTCAAATATTTTTGGTTAAGTTTGGATGAACCATATTGACTGATATTATTATAAACTAATTAGACTTAAGTTTAAAAAAGTGGGAATGTTATACATGAAGAAAGAGAGGGAATCGTTGGGTTAGTCTGTGTATGTTTCTTACCTAGTGTTGGGGCACTTAGTGCCATTACACCATAGTAGGAGAAGGGTCCCGTTTCAAATTTCATATTTTCATTTCCAGCCTCCACTTCCACACGACCCTGTGGACCACCCACACACAAAACACCATGAATCACAAACTACTGAAGTAACTCTTGCAACACTATACAACTCTGCATTAATCACTCTATTCTCTATATTACCAAAAGTATTCACTCATCTGCTTTTGCATGCATATGAACTTGAGTGACAGCCCATTCTTAATCCAAAGGGTTTAATATGATGTTGGCCCAGCATTTGCAGCTGTAGCTCAACTCATCTAGGAAGGCTTTCCACAAAGTCTAGGCTTGTGTTGATGGGAATTTGTCACTATTATTCAGAAGCGCATACATGAGGTCAGACACTGGGATGAGAAGGCTTGGCTCAGTCTCAGCTCTAATGTCACTTTTCCACCACATGGATATGGCTCGGCACGCTTAAAGCCTGTCGCTTTTCCACTGGCAGGGCTCCACCACAAAATGGAGCCGGTGATGTCGAAAACCACAACAATGGCGGCGCAAAACCACAAAAGTTAGGCACTATTTACTCATCGCGTAATTGCGTGTTATTTTAGTTTTTTGGACTAAACACCGCTCCTTGCCTCAGTTCTCAAAGATCAAATTTTACTTTTAGTTGCACTTTTGGCCATCGACCCAAGGAGCAGATAAACCTCTTACAAACACCTCGAGGTAAACGGTTGGAACCCGAGTGAGCCCGAGTGAGCTGGGACTGAAAACTTACCCGGAACTAAGGGGCTGAGCCCAACTCCTGAAAAGCAACCCCACACCAAACTTTACACCAGGCAAAATGAAGTCAAACAAGTACCATTCTGCTGAAAACCGCCAAACCCAGACTTGTCCATGAGATTGCCAGAAGGAGAAGCATGATTAGTCTGTCCAGAGAACTCCACTGCTCTAGAGTCCAATGGTGACATGCTTACACCACTGCATCTGACGCTTTGCATCACACTTGGTGATGTAAGGCTTGGATGCAGCTGCTCATCCATGGAAGCCCATTCCATGAGGCTGTCTACACACTTCTCTTGAGCTAATCTGAAGGCCACATAACATTTGGAGGTCTATAGGGATCAGAGCCAGTCCAGACATTCCTAGGGTCCTAAGCAAATTTTTATAAGGGGCCCTCCTACCTGAACTCTAAGCCAAAATGTGACCATTTTTTTGTGACTCTCCACTCGTATTTTCTTGTAGCTGTATATACTCTAGCGTGCATCATTGTGTCACCTTAAATGTTGCAGTAGTTTTGACCAAACACCTGCAACTGCTTCATTGTTTAAGCTGAAAAGGTAAAATATGCCAGTGTTATTGTGATTGTGTGAATAACGTGGCAGCATTTAAGGTGGAACTGAAACTTTGCACTTGATAGTAACTGTGTCATGTTTTAAGGTGGAATGGAATAGTAAGAAAGTTTCAGAGTGTACTGTGTGTTTGGAGAAGTTCAAATGAGTACTAGACCATATAAAAACACCAGTATATGTTTACTTTTCTGCTTCATAGTTTGGTTCATGACACTGTGAGGCTTTTAAGGTTGTGGAGAGCAGCTGCGCAGTGCATGCCTCCTCTAAATATATTCCTGCGACTATGTTATTAGACTATTATTTTTTAACAATGCAACCTTGCGAAGAACAGTCACAGGTTTACCTCATTGCTGTTACCGCAGCTCAGTGTCGTGGAGTCATTTTCCCTTTTTTTTTTTTTCATATCCTGAAGGGTAGTTTCGCTTCATCTTCTGATGATACACTAAGTCTCCCTAACTTGATGCAAGGGGGCCTTTATTAATTTGTGGGGCCCTACGCAGCATGTTTAGTGAGGGTAGTCCAGCTCTGGCAGGGGTTGACTTTGCAGACAGTTGGCGTATTCTGCAAACTATGTGCCTCAGCATTTGCTGACCTGCTCTGTCATTTTACATGGCCTACCACTAACTTGCTGTCATTCCACTGACTGTGGAATATTTAGTAGCAAGGAGACGTTCAATCATGGTACCATGCTGGAATTCACTGAGCTCCTGATAGCGATCTATTCTTTTACAAATGTTTGTAAAAGCAGCCTGCATGCCTAGGTGCTTGGTTTTATAAATCTGTGGCCATGGAAGTGAATGGAACACCTAAATTCAGTTATTTGGATGGGTGAGTGAATACTTTGGCCATATAGTGTACAATTCAGTGCATTAATATAATAAAATTACAAATTAAAATTAAAATAAATATAAAATAAAATAATCAAAGTTCAATCAAAGTACTTTTAAAATATGCAAATGCTAAATAATAATAATAATAAAAGGCCAATTAAAAAAAGCTCATAACACTGTCCTCAGACCAGCGATGCCAAGTGAACAACAGCTATCAGTTGTGTGGAAGATTAGATGGCCAGATGAAGCAGTAGTCGGAAGAGAGACTGATGGGTAAATGGACAAAGAGGCCTGTGATTGATTCAGTAGGGTTAAGTGTGTATGTTTGATTCAGTGAGAAGCGCTTGTGAGAACTGAAGTCAGGAATGTGAGAACTGCAGCATCAACATAGCACAGTTAATCCTCACTGAGACAACACAGTTCTCTGACATGCACACACACAACCACACATACATACACACAATAACCACACAAAAACACACACAACTGCATAACTGATCTTGTAACACATGCATTCTTGGTTTCTCCAAAACTTTCAATTTCACATTAAACCCCATTAAATGATTTTTTTACATTGTTTGAATAACTGAAATATGGAAGAAACTGAAAATTGTGAAACATGGGTGGAATTTCTCTTTAAGATCTAAGCTAATTTTTAGACATCACAAGGCATGGCACTGCTCAGTACAAATACAAAACATAATAACTTGCATATTAATGACCCCTACATTTCTCACTCAGCAAATGGTTAACATTTTAGCTTAAAGTGCAAGTATGGAAGCAAATCTGTCTCATCAGACTTTGAAATATTACCACATTTGAATTTGTAGCACTGATTTTTGTTTTTGCACTGAAATAATGCATCTGAATTTTTTTTGCACGGAAAAAAAAATGCATCTGAATTCTTTTTTGCACAGAAAAATATGCATCTGAATTCTTTTTTGCACTGAAAAAAAGTGCATCTGAATTCTTTTTTGCACTGAAAAAAAGTGCATCTGAATTCTTTTTTGCCTGGAAAAAAAATGCATCTGAATTCTTTTTTGCACTGAAATAATGCATCCGAATTCATTTTTGCACTGAAATTATGCATCTGATTTTTTTTGCACTGAAATAATGCATCTGAATTCTTTTTTGCACTGAAATAATGCATCCGAATTCTTTTTTGCACTGAAATAATGCATCCGAATTTTTTTTTTTCACTGAAATAATGCATTCGAATTTTTTTTTTCACTGAAATAATGCATCTGAATTCTTTTTTGCACTGAAATAATGCATCTGAATTCTTTTTTGCACTGAAATTATGCATCTGATTTTTTTTGCACTGAAATTATGCATCTGAATTTTTTTTTGCACTGAAATAATGCAATCCGAATTTTTTTTTCCACTGAAATAATGCATCCGAATTTTTTTTTCACTGAAATAATGCATCCGAATTTTTTTTTGCACTGAAATAATGCATCTAAATTTTTTTGCACTGAAATTATGCATCTAAATTTTTTTTTGCACTGAAATAATGCATCTGAATTATTTTTTGCACTGAAATAATGCATCTGAATTATTTTTTGCACTGAAATAATGCATCTGAATTTTGCTGCCTATGATTTTAAGTCTTCAGATTTACACCTCTGAATATTTTGCTTTGAAATTATGCATCTGAATATAACTGGTCTTGAATAGAACTCATGGATTTTCAACAACACGTTTTCACTGTTATTATTCAAGGTTAATAAATTCAGCAACAAAAATGCTACTAGTGCAGCATTTAAGGTGAAAGAGAAAATCCTAATGAATCGATTGCTCATTCTTGGTGTCCTGGATGTGTACTCTGAAATTTTTTGTAACTCGTATTTTGGTATCTGAATTTCATCTACCGAATTTGAGCAACTTTGAAATATATTGTTTGATTTTTTTTAGCTTGAATTTTTTATCTGAATTTATTAACATTGACTAATAACAGTAAAAATGTGTTCTTAAAAATTCACGAGTTCTATTCAAGAGCAATTATATTCAGATGCATAATTTCGAAGCAACATATACAGAGGTGTAAATCTGAAGACTTAAATTCAAAAGCAGCACATTTCAGATGCATAATTTCAGTGCAAAATATTCAGTGCTACAAATTCAAAGGTGGTAATATTTCAAAGTCTGGTGAGACAGATTTGCCATAGAAAGACAAAGCAGTCACATACAGATGACCCTGGCCTGAGTACTGGACACTGAAAAATGAACAGACTCACTCATTCACACTCAAGGCTCAAACTCAATCACTCAAAAAAAAAAAAAAAAAAAAAAAAAAAAAAAAAAACTGAGATTGAGATTGTATGTGTCTAAATGTGTGAATATTTTTTCTTACCCTCATAAACAGGCTACTAACGTCTTTTCTTACCCTCATAAACAGGCTACTAACATCTTTTCTTATAGATGTTCTTCTCTCTCTCTCTCTCTCTCTCTCTCTCTCTCTCTCTCTCTCTCTCTCTCTCTCTCTCTCTCTCTCTCTCTCTCTCTCTCTCTCTCTCTCTCTCTCTCTCTCTCTCTCTCTCTCTCTCTCTCTCTCTCTCTCTCTCTCTCTCTCTCTGCCAGTAAAGATCAGTTTGAGAGGTTATTTAAGCTCCTGACTTGTACCGCTGTGAACTGCTGCTGCTAAGCTCCTCAGGCCTCCACTTGCCTTCCTCCTGTTCCCTTGCTCTGCTCTGTTTCATCCTCTAGCTGTCTCCTCTCTCTTCCTTGCTCTCTCTCTTTCACAAAGAGAGATAATCACCTATCCATGCAATTGGCTCTGAAAAATGTGTTCTTTTGTTGCAAATGTTACTAGTTGGATGAGCTTCAGAAAACACTGACAAAAACCCTATTAAATCCAATCAGAAACTGTGGCTCTTAGTTAACATCCAGTTCTCAATAAAATACTATGCTACAGAGCTGCACTAGTAAACCTGAAGACAAATTATGAAAAGGCAAATCTGCCACCACACATTAGTAAAAAAACCAAATTCTTAAAAACAAAATCTTTGCACTGTAACATGCACATGCAAATTAATTTTTGGTGTTGCAGATTTAGGGTCTTGGAAGTGATTTCCAGATCCTAAATTGTATGCTTAGGTTTGTAGAAACAAGAATAAGACAAGGACATAGTCTAAGACAAGACCAACACCAGGACACATTCAGTCCAAGTCAAGACAGGGACTGTCTTTCAGGTACTTAAATGTTTTTCAAAAGATACAAATAGAAGAAAATATTGAAATACAGTAAATGAAAAAATACATATTCTTATGTGTTTATGTATGTGTGTACATGTACATAAATACATACATACACAAGAGTGTAATTTGTAAACTTTGTATCCCAATCTTGGCATTGACTCTTGTTCACTACCATTTCTAACTACAGCAAACAGGGTTTTTCCAAATCTTTATCAAACCTTCTATGAAAAAAATGTATCACTGAGGCAATAAATAAATAAATATTTTAAATACAGAAACTGTGCATGTACAATAAGTGAGTACATTTATCATGACTACATCATAAAATGTTATGTCTCTTTTCATTATTTTACAAGTTCAGAATGTTTTCTGCCCTCTCCTGTGGAGATATTCTGTTTTCCAGTGATAATTTGCAGGCAGGTCTTTCACAAAACACTACTTCCATTACGAAATCCCCCTGTTGTGCATTTCATTTCTCCTTTCACCCATTCATTTTGCTCATTTCTCCCCCCACTCACACATTTCTGTTATTCATTTTCTTCTCCTCCTACGCACTCCTTTTCTACTCTCTCACAGCAGCACATAAACATATACCTGAAAATGAATAACACTGGAAATAAACAGTTAGCCAGTTAAGTGTTTCAGGAAAGAGGTAATTACAGACAGTTCAGTCCATGTGAGTGCTGTATTCCAGCAGGCTCTCATTCAGGGTATCAGCACATCAGCCAGAGGAAGTATTAAACTCGGTGTGGCCCAAAATAAACAGCAGCTTGGATCAATTTTCTCCTGCTGCTATTTTCGTTTGACTACAAAATGCACTTCAGCTTTTAAAGAGGGGCTTCATAGACATTGGACAGCAGTCTGCTCACAACGAAGTCTGAAAGAAAAACCGAGGGGAGATAAAAAATAATGCTCCTGAGGGTTATTTTTCACAAGCTTTTAGTGCTACTTTGATGTTTTCTGAAGAGATACTAATGCAGGATGTCATGTTTCAGCTACAAAGCTTCATCACTAGGGCTCTCACTATTGATAATATTAGAGCTGGCATAATCCAGCAACCATAGTACTGAATAAAAATGTCAAAGAATGTCATTGTACTTTACTTCACAACAACAAATGCTTCATTCCAAAATGCTTGACAAATTAAGAAATATTCAGATAACCTTCACATTCAAAGCACTATGTGGCAACAATGCACATTAATGTAAGTATTAGACCCACTGGATAAATTACAATTATGTAAATTATCACACATCCTCTACAAAGAACACGTTTTAGGTAAATAATTACTACATTTATCCTGAACTTAATAAGGAGGGGGGTGTAAACTGAACACATTACATATTTTTCCTAATATGTTAAATAGAAAAAATGTATTTGTTTAATAAAAACAACAGCAGAGAGAAACTAGGCAAGACTAGTTTTGCCGGACCACCAGTCACCATATAGCCATTGTCAAAGAGGTGCTTCTGGCATTTCAAAAAAAGCAAATGGTTACAAATTTAGTGTCCCAAACTGGAATGTGAAATATAACTGAACTAACAGTTCGTACTCACGCATGCATGTTCCAACATTAGGAGTCAGTCAGTCATTAAGCAAAAATGCCCGGTAGGCAGTCCAGCAAAAAGTTTGCAGACACCTGCTCACTCATTCATTCATTGTCTGTAACTGCTTATCCAAGAGTGTTTAAATTTCTGTATAAAACTGTACATAAAATACATTCTATGGGCTTTTCTTCTTACTAAAATATAGACTTATGCCCAATAATCACTCCACATTAATCTTTCATGAAGGTCACTTTCTCTGCTCTTAGCAGCGAGTGAGCAAGCTAATTGCCTTTTTTTTCCCTGAGGGGGATTTAAGAAAGTCATGCAGGAATAAATAACAGGAATACTGCACATGCTAATAACTCTATGGAGCCATAATCAAAATGGCCTTTATGAGCTTTTAGATATCAGCATTTATGAGCTTTACCCAACATAGCCATTGCCTATGTTGTTTACGCTGTTTGTAAACTACACATCTGCATTACTGCACTCTACAGAGATATCAACAGTGAAGTGGATAAGAGGCTGAGAGATATTGAGGAAAAATGCATTGTGGGTTTTTAATTTTTTCCCAAGAATATCGCTGTGATTATTTTCTATAATTTAATGTCCAGGCTTTTGTATTTTTTATACGTGCTTGTGATGTGGTACTCATATCTCATGTCATATGCATGTGCAACTTTGTGTTACAGTCGAACCCATTGACTGACTGATAAGAACAGAACTCTATCCAAAATGGCTCCCTGTTCATCATTTATTCATTCATTATCTGTAACCGCTTATACAGTTTAGGGTCGCAGTGGGTCCAGAGCCTACCTGGAATCATTGGGCACAAGGAGGGAATACACCCTGGAGGGGGCACCAGTCCTTCACAGGGCAACACACACTCGCACATTCACTCACACACTCATACCTACCGACACTTTTGAGTCACCAATCCACCTACCAGCGTGGCACCCGGAGGAAATCCACGCGGACATGGAGAGAACACCCCAAACTCCTTACAGACAGCCACCCAGACCAAAATTGAACTCACAACCTCCAGGTCGCTGGAGCTGTGTGACTGCGACACTACCTGCTGCACCACTGTGCCGCCCATCCCTATTCATTATTCCCTGTATTATTCACTATATAGTACACTATTATAGGGAACTGAATTCAGGAAGGTAGCAAACGATTTTAGACACTTACATCATGCAGGTTTTTACCAAACAATGGTAAGGATTATGGGTAATCTGCTATGTGCTATAGTTCATGGGCCTAACAAACTTTATTAACACAGTGCCAGTGCCATAGACCACAACCTTATAGACTAGTGCACACTCACTGTAACACCAAATGTCTTCAGTCACACTGTACTTTATTTATATACTTTATATACTAAATATTCTTTGTTATTTTCTCCTTTGTCATTCAGAGGAGAACGGCTTCTATATTTTAGTCTGTGTGCCTCTGAAGGTTTCCTCCATTTTTGTTCTTGAGTATTACAGTATAATACATCAATATTAGTGGCTGATATGGTATACACATGAAAAAAATTGGGTTCAAATCCCTGTTCAGACAGGAAAATCCCATTAATCAAGTAAGTGCTTAAATAAAAGAAAATTTTTAGCAGTCTGAAAATTGCACTCCTGATAATTGTGATAGAACACTGATTACACTTTCAGCAGTGATGTATAGGAATGATTAAGTCCTCTGAGGGTGTTGCCTTGCTTGACAATGACTTGACACTGAGAGTAAATGATAAACATGAAGACATGGCTCTGAAAGATTTATTGTCCATTACACATAATGATGGACGCACACACATGCAAATCATGTACATGTGTGAATCTCTGTCCCTCAGCTTAGGTCAGACTTGTTTACACTTTAACCAGAGCTGTGGTGATGGGACTTCAGAGTTTTTGCAACCTTGTTATTAGCCTGTTGTTGTGGGGTGTCCTGAATGTTTACATGTAAACAGCCCTCCACCTCCCCCACAGTCTAAATGGAACACTCCATATGTGAGGTCTATAATTTGGCCCCTAGCAAAGAGCAAACCACTAAAACCACTTGGGGGGGGGGGGGGGGGGATGCGGCTCTGTGGCTAATGAGTATTTTTAGGCCAGTATTGACATAACAATATATGTCTGTGTGTATCTGTAACTTCAAAGAAAAATACACTTAGCCTTCAATTAGGTACAACAGTTCATTTTGTAAAATGACACACTAACACTGTAACACTGTAATGAATTAAAGCTTTTGTAAGGCAACAAAACACCTACACAGTTCCCTGAACACAAAAAAAAACCAACACTTTAAAATAAATATTCACAACAGCTTTTTTTTTCACTGAGAGAGAGAGAGAGAGAGAGAGAGAGAGAGAGAGAGAGGGAGAGAGAGAGAGAGAGAGAGAGAGAGAGAGAGAGATCACCCGTTTTAAATATACCATCACAGTTAGGACATGTTCCAGAAGAAAAAAAATTAATTACTATATTTCCATTCATTCATTATCTGTAACCGCTTATTCAGTTCAGGGTCGCGGTGGGTCCAGAGCCTACCTGGAATCATTGGGCGCAAGGCAGGAATACACCCATACACCCTGGAGGGGGCGCCAGTCCTTCACAGGGCAACACAGACACTTGGTCAATTTTGAGTCGCCAATCCACCTACCAACGTGTGTTTTTGGATTGTGGGAGGAAACCAGAGCACCCGGAGAAACCCACGCGGACACAGGGAGAACACACCAAACTCCTCACAGAGAGTCCATTTTATTCCTTTCATTAATTTTCTTTATCCAATTCAGGGTTGCGGAGCCTACCTGGAATCACTGAGTGCAAGGCAGGAACACACCCTGGAGGGGGCATCTATTCCAAAACCACACTATTAGTTTGGTTTGTTGTGAGACAATTTTCAAATGTAGCGTGTGTCTACAACTATGCATAATATTTGGACAATCCTTTATTTCGGGCAGCATTTACGGTTTCATTAGTTAAAGAGTATTAGCATATTGTTGGGAGACTGGAACAGAAAAAAAATAAGGAAAATAATTTCAGCAAACCTTTGGAGTGAGGGTTTGGGGGCATCAACCCATTTTTGACTAAGCGACAGAGCCACATGGGGGTATAAATAAAGCAGTAGCTGTATCCACTAGAACACAGCACATGCATGGAAAGATAATATGTGATTTATTTATTAGGCTCCAGAGTCAGCTCAGCAAGACCACAACTGTTCTGTACCTACTGTGGGGTATTTAACAGCGGAAATACCACCTGCCTCTATCCTGGCAGTCTGGGACACATGAAGAAAGGGCAAACATTTTAGACAGATCACAAAAACCTGTACCTTATGAAGCTCCTAATGATCTATCTGCCTGCAGAGAACTTAAAAATAGCTTAGAAAATAATTAAATTCACCCATGTGTTAGCTCCTTTAGTTTTACCCTGCAGCTATGAGGATAATGTAGCTAAAATGTAATAAAGGTTTATATATACCAACTACAGAACCAGGCAGTTAAAATGCAATCATGGACAGGACCTTTAATTTTATTTTTTACTCTTGCAAAATATTTGCATTAAGGAAACAACATGCTAGTCACAGCAAACTGACACGCTGTGCCATATTGTTTATTAATCAGATATGGGTACCTATGCACCACTTGGACACAGGACACACAAGGCAGCCATGATGCATACGCAAACGTGTAGTTTACAGCAAGTATATCTATCCCCAACAGATTAAGTGGGCTAACTACACAATCCTTATAGGTAAAGTGCAAAATTATTTTTTTTTCAAACTAGAAGTCAAAAAACAAAGATTTGAATTTCTGTTGCACTGTCATACACTCCAGGTATGAGATAAATTCATGAACCTTGGGCCAAATTTGATTATGGACAGCAGACCCAAAGATGTAACAAAACAATATGATCTTCAGTTCTTCATGTGCTGGAAAATCTGCTGATTAAGAGAATGTTTTTTCCTCTGTGGGCAGAGCCAAAATTTAATGTTAACGCCTCTCTTTGTCACTAGGCCTGAGATTACTTAGCCTAAATGTCTCTTAAATCGTTTTTGGCACTGTATATGTCATTTATATATAGTTCTTTAATGTAATAAAAACTGCAAGATTCTTTTGTGAGACAAATGGGTTCCTTTTTGTCATCACTTTCAATAACTTACTCGCAGTTGCTTGAACGTATGTAAATCTTTTTTTTTTCTAGAGTGAGGCTCTCTAAAGAAAACTGCACATGGAACATGAATAAACAGCATTTTTAAACAGTGCTGCTGTAATAACTGAATATATCCTTCACTGGGGTGAAGTAAAAACCAGGCTCATATCTGCAGTCTCAATGTGGTTGTTTGCACATTGGGAGAAAGAAATATACCAATGGGCAGAATGTCTACAAGAGAAAAATAAATCCTCAGTACTGGCCAAAGAAAGCACAGATATTGTGTAGGCCTCTTTCTATTTTGGAAAAGGGAAACAAGCAAACAATCAACATTTTCACATTCAGTTCCTCTTTCAGGAACTGAAAACCTATAGCATTTCTGTATTCATCTCTTATGTTTCTAACACATTCAGAGCTGCTGTACAACCTTGTACCACAAATGCCACAAAAGAGGGCACACAAATCCATTCATTCATTATCTGTAACTGCTTATCCAATTCAGGGTCGCGGTGGGTCCAGAGCCTACCTGGAATCATTGGGCGCAAAGCAGGAATACACCCTGGAGGGGGCGCCAGTCCTTCACAGGGCATCGCAGACACACACACACACATTCACTCACACCTACAGACACTTTTGAGTCGCCAATCCACCTGCAACGTGTGTTTTTGGACTGTGGGAGGAAACCGGAGCACCCGGAGGAAACCCACGCGGACATGGGGAGAACACACCATGTCAAAAAATTTTGGAATGCAAATTGTTCAGCTTGGTTATCACGGTAACAGCAACAGAGACATCATTCATTCATTGTCTGTAACCGCTTATCCAATTCAGTTTCGCAGTGAGTCCAGAGCCTACCCAGAATCACCGGGCGCAAGGCAGGAACTCACCCTGGAGTAGGCGCCACACTTACACGTATGGACACTTTAAAGATGCCAATGTGTAAGCTGGAGTGGGAAACCCACGTGGACACAGGAAGAGCACACCAAACTCCTCACAGACAGTCACCTGGAGCGGGTCTCGAACCCCCAACTCCAGGTCCCTGGAGCTGTGTGACAGTGACACTACCTGCTGGCCACCGTGCAACCCAACAGAGACATCAGTGATTTTTTGTTAAATGAGTTTGCCCAGCTACCAAACAGCAGTAATACATATTTTTCTTGTTTTCGCTGTCTGTTGTATAGTAACAGGTCAAAACAAAGAACAGATCTAAATGAGACAACAGAAACGGCAAATGCTCAATCAAAAATAATATTAATAATACTAATAATAATATTACTCTGCCCCTCTGCAGAACAGTAGTAGTTCTATATAGATAAAACATAAAAACTAACAGTTTTACTCGCTGCTGCTTTCCTAGTTCTTATTTCCTGCCCTTTAAAAAAGTGCTTTTCAAGTGTTTTTACCTGCAAGATGAGGATAAAGAAGTCCACAGCTTTGCCCCGTTGGTAGAGGAAGTGCTGCTGTGAGCGCTTTTCATTTTCATTGAATTTGATCTCCTGAATTACATCTGGGTGCTTCAAGATCCTCAATAATACCTTCTCAGAGATCTGAGCCTGACTGAACAAACTCACCTCTGTAAGACAGAAGAGGAGAGAAGAGTGAGAAACAGAGGAGAAATATGGACAACATTAATGTAGGCTAAAATGCATTAAATAAAATTGAAAAATTCAACATAATAATTATATTAAAAATACCCACATAAAAAGTGCATTAATGCTTTGTTTGACCAAGCTTTTTCCATACACTCCACAGTCAGAGTCAAGATGCTGAGCCAGCACTCATGACCTCCTACTGACCACAGAGCCTTTAACTAACACTACCTACTTCCACTTTACTCAGCACCATGACTCCATTTAACAGACAAGGTCTCACTGCTAGCAGCTCACTGGCAATCTTTTTTTTCCTTGTGGCCCCAGCCAACTTTACATTTGACTTTGGCCCCTCAACGCTAAATCAAGACTAGGCATTTCTGTTTTATCTAGGTGCTGGAATGAATTCTGTACCTGTGGCTAGGAAGCGGTGGGCAGCCAGCAGCAGCTGTGGAGAAATCTTGACTTTAGATTCACTCTCGTGTTTGAAGGCAGAGAAATCTCGCTTGTTCTTATTGGGTGCCACTTTCTTTCTGGTGCGATTGTCAGCTGTATGCAAATGGAACAAGAAAGTAAATGATTAGACACAAGTTCATCAACATCACTCAATACCAGGTACACAACATGTTCAGGGTTTTAATTCACCATGACATGCTAGCACTTTTAATGATTAAGAGATTACTGAGTAAAGCAGTTGAAATGTAAAATATTTGTGTAACAATATTACCACAAGAAAAGACTAAACTAAACTTTAAACTTTCATATTAACTTTGCAGCTTAGACCTCAGCCAAAGCTATGAGAACCATATGGAAAAAAAGATGCACAAACAAATGAGTCAAAGGCCTGTTCCACCAGTCACCAGCCCAACATGACCCATCATTGCTGAGTTTTTTAAGGAAGTATGACTCTGCTGTATATATAATTTTTCGTGATATTTTTTGCATCTGTTCATGGTGACTAAGTAAATGTAGTGTTGCATGTGATTATGCCAGAATAACAGGTTTGAAAACTTCAGATTTCTCTGAGAAACAAACTCACTGTAGAGGTCAGACTCATCCAGGATTTCTGACTTGATGATTTCTTCAATGACATCCTCTAAAGTCACCAATCCCAAAACCTCATAAAATGGATCCCCCTCCCCCTCGTTATTCACCTTCTGAACAATGGCCAGATGAGATTTACCTGTGAAGAAAATCATTACACAGAAGACATAAGTCAATTTAGTTGTCTTCCAGCAGCTGGTTTCTTAAACTGATTAAAACAACTTTTCTGACTCAATGAGGCTTACGGGTACAGGAGAGAGATTGTTCAAACACAAGAATGTTTTTGCTGAGAAGTTTCCTTCACTCATCATACTTCCTGTTTATCACTATTTTAAAGTACTCTAGTAGAATTCAGCATATTACAAGAAATCTGTTCACAATAGAAAAAAAGCAATGAGACACCATCTGGCATAAAGCAGTAATACAGTGCAATATAACACATTGTTCAATCCATTTCAAATAAACTAAGAGCAATGTATTTAAGTAGCAGGTATTAAAACAGCATGTGCCTTACTGTAAGCATCAATAGTAAAGTCAAATTTCACTATTTATTTTTTTATTAAGTTTTTCATTCAGTGCTACTTTGCATATTAATGATATGACTGTTTATGGACTTTAGCCCTTGTTTGTTATTGTGAGAGCCTGATAAAGTAGAACTCCTCAGAAATGCTGAATACTGCTTAGGGCCTGGAGGGTGAGTCTCACTATAACACACACTCAAACATGCAAATCACACACACACACCCATATACAAACCAGACCTGATGGCAAAATTAATGAAGAAGATTAGTACTGTACATTTACCTAGCCCTATAGTCTCACAACAAAAATATCAAATCAACAAATAATAATAAAAAAAATCATACAGACTATTTTTGGGGAAAAAAGACATAAAAAATATTTACTTATTACTTGTTCATGCACTTATCAAATGTGAATTTTACTGTGTGTCTGATGATAAGAAGACTCCAGCAACACTGCAGTGCCTGATCCTCTTGTGCCAACAGAACACAGGCTAACAACAACACCATATCAGTGTCTCTGCAGTGCTGACAATGATCCTCCACCCAAATCATGATAAAAAGCAAAAAGACTGAAGAAACAAAAAAGGTATTTTTAATGTTATGACGTGATGTGTATCAGAAATTATTTGTGGTAAAGATATACAATGGAAGCACCCAGGAAAGAGGGCACAATGTTCATCCAAGGTGGTCCTGGTGCAGTAAAGGGGACATCTACAATTTTAGGGAAATGCTGTTTCCTCTTGTTCGTTTACATTCAGAAGCTCCACATATTTTAATGTATAACATAACATTAATGTTTAAAGTAACGTATTTTAATGAAAAAAAAATATATACTGTTGTTTTTATGTTGCTGAAGATTAACTTGTCTGCAAGTTTTATTCACTGTAAGTTTGAATTACTACAGAAAATCATTTGTAACTCAGGCTGTTTAATTTTGTAGTAATTTCAGTAATGACATTAGCCATCCCTGAGTTTGGAGACATTTTCATCTTCAGTAATCCAGTAATTACTTTTTTTATA